>NC_046378.1:33389072-33429906 GCF_011125445.2 Fundulus heteroclitus
TTTTACTAATAAAATAATATATTTCAGTAATCCAGCTAAGAATAAAGCACAACTCATGTTCAGATTTGTTGTTACTCCAAATTATTCAGTTATATATTTCAGTCATTTCTTCCTTTTAATGTTGACAATTACAATAAATTAAAACCTAAAATTTACTTTTTGGTAAAAATTGAAAGACCAATAAAAAATATTTTAAAAACAGAAACGTTATGTTGTGGTCCACTCTATCACAGGGGACATGTTAACTAGAGCGTAAACCACAAAATGGTATTGTTAATGAAGCTGGTTGTTTGCAGAGTGCTTCATCCAACGATGTTAATGGAAAGTTTGGTGGATGGAAAAGGACTTTACTAAACTTTTCACAGTCATTGAATTGAATTACTGCAGGAATGATCAATTATGTTCTAATTTATTCAGACTGACGTGTGCTTTGATCCTCTTTTTTTTTGGAGTTTGAGAAAAATCAAGTGGATATTGTCGATATATGCTCCATAAATGAGGATTATCGTCTTTTGGTTTCTGTTTGTGTTCTATGATTGGCCTGATATTTTTATTTATGTTAGTTATGTCATTCATATCTGGTTATGTTTTTTTCTTCACCACTGTAGTCTCCTGAGAGCAGATTTCACTAGCGCCCTGTGCAGCATTCAGTGGGATTGGTATGCCCTGGGCCAGACCCCCAGTGGACCTTCATGCTGGTGCAGCAGAGGCCATGGATCAGTACAACACAGACGACCACCACTACGAGGGCTCCCTGTTCCCCGCCTCCACCCTCATCCCCGTCACGGTCATCTGCATCCTCATCTTCATCATCGGGGTGACGGGCAACACCATGACCATCCTCATCATTCAGCACTTCAAGGACATGAAGACCACCACCAACCTGTACCTGTCCAGCATGGCGGTGTCTGACCTCATCATCTTCCTCTGCCTGCCCTTTGATCTCTACCGCCTGTGGAAGTACGTGCCCTGGGTTTTTGGGGAGGCGGTGTGTCGCTTCTACCACTACATCTTCGAGGGCTGCACCTCGGCCACCATCCTTCACATCACGGCTCTGAGCATCGAGCGCTACCTGGCCATCAGCTTCCCGCTCAGGAGCAAGGTCATGGTGACCCGACGGCGGGTCCAGTACATCATCGTGGCCCTGTGGGGCTTTGCCCTGGTCTCTGCCGCGCCCACGCTCTTCCTGGTGGGCGTGGAGTACGACAACGACACACACCCCGACTACGACACGGGTCAGTGCAAGCACACCAGCTACGCCATCAGCTCTGGACAGCTGCACATCATGCTGTGGGTGTCCACCACCTACTTCTTCTGCCCGATGCTCTGCCTCGTCTTCCTGTACGGCTCCATCGGCTGCAAGCTGTGGAAGAGCAAGAACGACATGCAGGGGCCCTGCACTCTGGCCCGAGAGAGGTCCCACAGACAAACAGTCAAGATCCTAGGTGAGTCATCTCCCAGCAGAGACGTCTGTCCACCCATCCATAAGTCTGTCCGTCTGTCCATCCGTTCATCCATGCATCCACCCATCCATCCGTCTGTCCATCTGTTCGTCCATCCATCCACCCACCCATCCATAAGTCCGTTCGTCTGTCCATCCGTTCGTCTGTCCATCCATAAGTCCGTCCGTCTGTCCATAAGTCCTTCTGTCCATCCATCCATGCATCCGTCTGTCTATACGTTCGTCCATCCATCCACCCATCCATCCATAAGTCCGTCCGTCCGTCCATCCATCCGTTCGTTCGTCCGTCCATCTGTCCATCCATCCATCCATCCACCCACCCATCCGTCCGTCCGTCCATCCATCCATCCATCCATCCATCCATCCATCCATCCATCCATCCGTTCATCCATCCATCCATCCATCCACACGTCCGTCCATCCATCCATCCATCCATCTATCCATCCGTCCGTCCGTCCGTCCGTCCGTCCGTCCATCCATCCATCCATCCATCCATCCATCCGTCCATACGTCTGTCCATCCGTCCATCCATCCACCCACCCATCCGTCCGTCCGTCCATCCATCCATCCATCCATCCATCCATCCATCCATCCATCCATCCATCCATCCATCCATCCATCTGTCCATCCATTCATCCATCCATCCATCCATCCACACGTCCGTCCATCCATCCATCCATCCATCTATCCGTCCGTCCGTCCGTCCGTCCGTCCATCCATCCGTCCGTCCATCCATCCATCCATCCATCCGTCCGTCCATCCATCCATCCATCCATCCATCCGTCCATACGTCTGTCCATCCGTCCATCCATCCGTCTGTCCGTCCGTCCATCCATCCGTCCGTCCGTCCGTCCGTCCATCCGTCCGTCCGTCCGTCCATACGTCTGTCCATCCGTCCATCCATCCGTCTGTCCGTCCGTCCATCCATCCGTCTGTCCGTCCGTCCATCCGTCCGTCCGTCCGTCCGTCCGTCCATCCATCCATCCATCCGTCCATACGTCTGTCCATCCGTCCATCCATCCGTCTGTCCGTCCGTCCATCCATCCGTCCGTCCATCCGTCCGTCCGTCCGTCCATCCATCCATCCGTCCGTCCATACGTCTGTCCATCCGTCCATCCATCCGTCTGTCCGTCCGTCCATCCATCCGTCCATCCATCCGTCTGTCCGTCCGTCCATCCATCCGTCCATCCATCCGTCTGTCCGTCCGTCCATCCACCCGTCCACACGTCCGTCCGTCCGTCCGTCCATACATCCGTCTGTCCATCCATCCATCCGTCCATCCATCGGTCGGTCCATCCGTCCGTCCGTCCATCCAACCATTGTCTACTCTGTTTTCCTGCAACCGAGTTTCATAGAATTTAAATGTAGAATAATTTAGTGAACCCTGTTAGCTCGATTTAAAACAGTGACTCGGTAGATACATTGTCCTCCCAAAAAGCTTCACTGCTTTATTCAAAGAAATATAAGGAATCGGTGAAATGAGACTGGAAACTGAGTTATTTTCTGGGGTTCTCCGCAGTCTAGAAAGGTCAGGAAATTAAAGATTACTTAAAGACTTCTCAGGTCTGTAAACAACAAAGTAGAGCAAAAACAAAACAGGAAAATTAGTTTTATGTTGTTCAATCCCTAAAATCCATCACTGGATCCTTTCATCTGTCTGTTCGTTCATCTGTCTGTGGGATTTTTAATCAATCACTAACTGATGATCTTCTATAAATCCATGTGTTTATTCTCCGTCTATCAATCTATCTATCCTGGATCCGTCTATCAATCTATCTATCCTGGATTCCTAAGCAAGTTATATTTGTTACATTTAATTAATAATCATCAGATTAATAAATGAAGATTAAAAACCTCATGAATACAAAGAAACACCCAGAAGATTTTCCAAAGCTCAGTGTTTACTCTCTAAATAAACCCAAAGGTAATCATCCTCAGAGAGCTTGCAAAAAAAGATTTGTTTCCACACAAAGAAAGAAAAACATGCTGCAAGTCATCCTTGTTTCCTGCTTTTCATCCCGTGAGTCTAAGACAAACAGATTTAGTAATGGCAGCATTCTAATCTCGTCTCTGTAGGCAAAGAGCTTTTAAGGCTGAAATCCACCTGTTTGCACAGCCAGTTTGCCTTTCGGCGTAGCTGGAGCCATAAAAATACCAGCCTGACGGACTGGAATCCAGGACTTCTGGTTTTCTGCACCGGCGTCAGGAGCATTATCGAACAGCTCGAGCTGATTGTTTTAATCAGCCGCTCACAATTCTTCAGGTTAAAAAAAAAAAAACATCCATGTCCCCTGCAGCTTCATGACTATCCAGTGTTTTGCTCTGGATTTGATAAAAGCGAGTCCTGGTGCTATGTGCTCTGTGCTTTATGCGACCTGGTTAATTAGTCGGTTAGCTAATCATGTCCTGCCGACGCTCATTCTGATTGGCCTAATTCGAAGCTCTCCTGCTACATTGTGCAGACCTTATTTCCAAATGTTTCATCATGATGCGTCCATTATTATTTTTGGTGTGAAAAGAAACTGAGCAGGATTCATGATGTCAAACCTTCAGCCCACATTTGTCAAAAAAAAACAAACCCCAAGCTAAATAAATCAGCTTTAATAGTAATTCTCTTGCTACTGCAGTCCTGGGCAGCTTTTTTTTTTTTTTTAAATCACTGAATCACTCTGCCATAACTCTGGCATCTGCTCACTTTGTGCATGCCGTTGTTTTTAAGCAATTAGGCCAGAAACACCTCCCTTTAATTACGGTGCTGACATTTATTGTCCTGGCAGAAATTAGGGCCTCCATTACAAACTGATGATGGTTTTATCTGCAGTGGTTTCCTGATCAGCCCCGGTGACTCAGTGATTAGCTCACATATCACACAGGTCTCTGTTCTGTGCTGGGTTTTCTGCATGCTGCACATCTCCAGCATTTATCCTCTAATTGACTCCTTCACCTGCATTTATTATGTTAAAAAAACATCGTCGATGTTGAAGCAGGTTGCAACTAAAGCCGTGTTTGCAAAGGTATACATACCAGTTGAAATGTTCAGAAATTTTTCCATATTGCAACCACAACCTTTATCGTATTGGGATTTTATGTGACTGATCAACAAAGTCATAGTTAAATGTGAACGGAAGGTTGTTTTTAATAATACTATCAAAAGATGTGTCATGCATTTTGGGATTTTATGTTGATTCAATACCTTGAAAAATGCTTTTTGTTGCAATTACAATTGCACGCTTTTGGATGGTACGCCCTTAGATGCTGGATAAAAGCAGCCCCACAGCACGATGCCGCCACTACCATGTTTTTATATGGGTTTGGTGTGTGTAGCATTCCAGCTCACATAGCAGTAGGAACGTAGCCCAAAAAGGTACATTTTGCTGCATGTCAGACATGACTTGTGCTAAACTTGCAAGCGAAGTTTCTTCTGGTTTTGTTCTTACCACCAATAAGACCAGATATCTCTAGCATATGATACATTGTTGTCCTGTGAACAGATTCTTCAACTCAAGTTGTACAATAACTCACGAAAGTCAATCCACCCTTTGCATTTGTATAAATATCTCATTATTTCTTTTCACTTTGATACAGTGTGAAGTAGCCATTGTACAGCTTGGTACAACGTGGTAATTTGCTGTCAAAATAAGTCAGCTCTGAGTCAATAATGTCTAAACGGCTGGCAACAAAAGCGAGTACACCCCGGAATGAAATTGTCCGTGTTGTGCCCAAAGTGTGTCATGATATTTTTTCTGGGATGAACCCGGACACAGCACGCACACACAGAGCTAGTTCATTGAACAGTGTGGAAGATGAATGATGATGGAACCCAGAGTCTTACAACAGACGGAGGTGTAGGGTGCAGAAGCTGGCCGGCAGGAGGAGTGCTGAGAGACTGACCGGGAGGAACTCTGGAACCGAAGACTTGAGACCAGGACGGAACATCAGGAGTTGAGAACTTGTGAGCAGGACGGAACAGTGTCTTGGGTGAGGCTGGGCTGAAACAAAGCTGAAGTAAAAGTCTTCTGGCTGACTAGAACAAAACAAAGCTGCAGTAAAAGTCTTCTAGCTGACTGGAACAAAAACAACTGAGCTGACACAAGGTTCTGGCAGAAACTGAGCACGAGCGAACACTACGGACCGGCAACGAGAACAGAATGAAGTGAGTATACATGGAAGAGATAACAGGTGGAGACAGATCAGTGATGATTGCAGCCTGACAGGTGAAACCAATCAGGCTGCGCAGGGAAGAGAGAGATGAAGCATGCAGCCTACAAGCTGCATCCTGACAAAGTGCCAACATTTTGTGTGGTCGCCATTGTTTCCCAGCGCTGCCTTAAGTCTCTTTGTCATGGAGATGACTAGAGGTTCACGAGTTCTCATAGGAATCCTCTTTCCACTCCTCTGTGATGGCGTCACAGAGCGGCTGGGTGTTGGAGACATTGTGCTCCTCCACCTTTTGTTTGAAGTGGCCCCGCAGATGTTTAATCAGGTTTAGGTCTTGGCCAGTCCAGCATCTCTACCCTCAGCTTCTTTAGCAAGGCAGTGGTTGTCTTGGAGGCGTGTTCGGGGGCATCATGTTGTAGTACCGCCCCACAGCCCAGTTTCTGGAGGGAGGGGACCAGGTTCTGCTTTAGTATGTCAGTACATGTCGGTTTTCCTGGTTTCCTCAATGAACTGTACCGCATCTTTACTGAATGCATCTCCAAAGGGATAGTGTTAAATGTTGGCATCATGTGACTTCTTGCTAGTGGTTTTGCAAAAGTCAGTATTCGTCTAATATTGTGTAAAACATACAAGTACTTTAAGATGCCGGAGGAAAGGTCAAAATATTGCTGGGAATCTTGAATAAATCACATCGGTCAGGTAACTTATATCAATATATTGCCAGACTGCAGCAGATTTGATTGGATCAGTTTGGTTTTAATCACGGTCTAATCTTTCCACTCCGTTATTGCCAACACCGTGCATAGCCTGGGGAACTTTTCTCAATTCAAACGGTAGGATTAAATAAAGCTTCTTTGTGAAATTAAAAACCAAAGAAGACACACAATAACTACACTTGACTGGTAGAAGACCAACACATACATACATGCATTATTAGCGCTCTATAAGACCTGACAGATAAACTGCTGAAGTGCCACTATCATATCTTTTGTCTTATAACAACCAAAAACTTGAATGCATTGTATTGGTATTTTATACAGCAGAGCAATACATAAAGAATGAAATGGTAGTGAAAGGATGTATTTTCAACATATGTTAGAAAAAAAATCTGAAAAGCTGTTGCACTCGTGGGTTTTCAGCCCCCTTTACTCTTGTACCCCACAAATAAAATCCAGCACAACAAAAGGGCCAAATTTAATCCACATGAAGTATAGCTTTTCTGTGAAGGCCTAAAAGGTTGGTTAGAGATCACTAGTGAGCAAACGACATCAATAAGTTGGAGGACCACAGCAGAGAGGCCTCAGATAAAGTCTTTGAGAAGTCAGAGGAAGTAGAGCATTAATTGGAGAAGCAGCCAAGACGCCCGTGGTAACTCTGGAGGAGCTGCAGGGATCCATAGTTCAGTTGCGAAACCAGACAGCTAGTAATGGACACATAAATTTGACCTTTTGAGTGGCAAGAATACAGCGGAAAGCCATAGCAATTTGTGTCTGCAGTTTTACGCAAGCCATACAGGGAACAAGGCAAAAATCCGTCAGCTGAGAACAAAAAATCTTTCAGGATGCAAAATGCTATGTGTGCCACGAAGTCACCAACACGGTACTTCACATTAAACACAATACCCAGAGCTAAATCTATTGGGGTCGGTAGCAAGACTTTAAAATTGACGCTCAATGATCCTCACCTTGCAAGCTGACTGAACTTTAATTTTATTTTGTAAAGACAAATTGGTAAGAAAAAAATCTCCAGAAAAGTCTTCCGGTTTCAAAAGCTGGTAGAGACCTACCTCAAAACGCGCGCCCTTACAACTACAGTAAAACGTAATTCCATATGGTATTATTTTTCCCCTCTTTCTCACAGTTATGTGCTACTTTGTGTTCGGCTATCACGTAAACAACAAAATGCACAAAACATTTTTATTGTAATGTGACAAATTGTGAAAAAGCTGAAGGAAAACGAAGTGTGGGTTTTTCTAGCTTCCTGCGGTGTCTGTCTGTGCCGCAGCGCTAACTCAGGCTTTAACAAAAACATGAGCAAGAGGACATCTGCTCTCAGCTTCCCCATTTATATTTCATCATTTATACTTCATTCAAACAGGTTGCATATAAATGTGTTTTTTTTTTAGCATGCGATGGGTATTTTAAATGATTTACCTGTTGTTTTAGGTAAAACTTCTGTTTGTTGCTGTGTTCCTATGTCACCACCAGGGGGAACTGCAGACCCGGCTGCACTTAATGACTGTCGAAATTATTTAACGCTACCTGCCATATAACTAATTTTTGTCATTTTGTCTTTGACTGTTGACTGTTGACTTTTACAGGCAATGTCTGAATATTGTTTTCGTCTTAACTTCTTAAATGTTCCTCCTGCCTTTCAGTGGTGGTGGTGCTGGCCTTCATCATCTGCTGGCTGCCCTACCACATCGGCAGAAACCTCTTCGCCCAGGTGGACGACTACGAGACGGCCATGCTGAGCCAGAACTTCAACATGGCCTCCATGGTGCTCTGCTACCTCAGCGCCTCCATCAACCCCGTCGTCTATAACCTCATGTCCCGGAAGTACAGGGCCGCCGCCAAACGCCTCTTCCTGCTGCACCAGCGGCCCAGGCAGACTAGCCGCAGCCACAGACAGCTCTGCATGATCGATCACATCTCCACGCTGAACGAAAGCCTCACCGGAGTCTGAGCACCTGCTCGGCTCCACCGTCAGGGGGGTTCACAGGTCTCAATGAAGGTTCAGGGTTCAAGATCAAAAAATGAAACTTATTGAGGATGTGCAGAAAACAGATATAATCTCTCAGAGGGGAAACAGGGCTCTTCGATGCAAAAAAAAAGATCTGCTACTTCTTATTAGCCTTCTTATAGTTATAGTCCTACAAAGTCTCAATATAGTTCTTTACATAACTGTATGCATTCAGTGTTGGGTTTTAGACACCCCCTGCAGAAGTATTTACATGTAGCAGACATCTGTAAACTCAGCTCAGTTATCTCTGTTGTTATTGGCGGAAACTGTTATGTAGGACTTTTTATTTGTCATTTCTAATTGTTGCCGGCCACATATTGGTGTATAACTAGATTTCCTGTAATGTACCGTGAGTTAGGTATATTGCACCTTTTCACATTTTGTCATGTTAACCATAAACTTTAATGTTTTTAGTTCTTTTTAGGATTTACCTCAGGTTGCTATTAGAGCTGCAAGACATTTGGGTTGATTTTGCACCTTTTACTCACTGAAGTTTTCACCACTTCTTCTTTGCAAAATAGCTCAGTTTCGATCAGCTCCATCAATCTGTGAACATAAATGCTTTGGTGTTGCTGCAGATCCTCAATTAGTTTTAGGGAGGAACTTTGACTGGGCCATTGTAACACAAAAATACTGTTTATCTTGACCTAAACCACTGAAATATAAAAGAATAAAATAGAGTCTGATAGGATATCATGCAGTCTTTGACAAGAGTACAATGAAATTTGAAAAAGCTGACAGCTCACTGCATAGAGAAATAAATTAGTTATATAAAATAATATAGAAGAAGCAGTTCATTAGAAAGATGAAATAAAAACAAGTACATTACCATATATTTTGGACTATAAGGTGCACTTAAAATCCTTAGCTTTTCTCAAAAATTGATGGTGCGCCTTATATATGATTACAGTTGTGCTTACTGGCCAATTTTATGTTGTACAATGTGCTAAAATATATGTTAAAATTTGTAAGTACCACTTTGGTAAACAACGAAGCCGCTCCGCTCAGTGGCTATTCGGAGCCTTACGGTCACTACCTGATTGGACCCCTGAGCTGTCTACAAGACTGCCTGACTGTAATGTCTAAACTAGAAGTGCATTCATGTAAAGGCCCCCACATACTCCAGGTGTGCTCAAGGCGGACTCTGCACGGACTCCACGCATACAGGTACGTGCAGAGCTCAATTTTTACAACTGCGTACGCGGTGTCACACTATAAACTTTTATTACACACTTGGGAAGAATATTTAGTGCGCCTTATAATCCAGTTGCGCCTTATGGTCCGAAAACTACGTTAATACTGATGGCACAATTCCCATTATCGCATATCCCTTTTGATTCTGGCTGTATGGAGTTTAGCTTTAGCTGAAACTGTTTTTGAAGCTGCTTTTCCTTGCATTCGTTGACCTGTAGTCGGCGTGATGGTAAGGGTTTTTTGAGACAGCAGGAAGTTCTCAAATTACGGGGAGAGGGTAGCCAACGATCTTTTGGGCCACGTTTATGACCCTTTGGATCTGTTGCCGGTTCAGACGGACGGCCAATGTCTCGTTAGGGTCGCAGTCGAGTTTTCGGATGTCGGATTGAACGATGCGCCACAACTTTTTTTGTGTTCCTTGGTCTTCGTGATGCTGTTACTTCACATGTTGTTTTCTAATAAATCTCTGACACTTTTACAGAAGGCTGTAATTATACCGAGGCGGTATAATCCAGTGTAGTCAGGGGACTTCTAAAGGCAACCGCTTGTGTTTCATCTAAGGGTGGCAGAGTAAAGATGGATAAATACAAATGCACACCACACTTTTCAGATTTTTACAGGTGGAGAATGTTTAAAACCATGTAATAAAAAAAATCTTCCTCATTACAATCTTGTGTTACTTTCTGCCGGTCTATCACATTAAAACCTCATTAAAACACACTCAGGCGTAGGGGGTGACATGACAAAATGGGAAAAAAATACAAGGGGTATACATTCTTCTACAAGGCACAATATCATAAAGTTTTTTTTTTTCCATCATAAAGTTTGTTTGAGATTCATGGAAAACGAAGCAACAAAAATAAATCTACAGCTTGTGTTTGAATACATTGAATATAAACTTGATAAAAGCAGATTAAAATCCAAATGGGGCACTTTAGTGTGTGCGTGTGCGCCTGACACCGGGGCCACCTGAGCCTGGAGGTCTCAGGCCTGCGTACGTGCCGCCTGTCACATGTAATCTGTCATGGCTGTTACATTAAATGTTCTCTGAATTTGATACGCGCCGCCAGCCAACGTCCCCGCATCCCCACATTCACAGCAGCAGCTGCCCTCAGTGCTTTCTGAGGAGCAAGAAAGAGGTTTGGCATCGTTTTGATGATAATGACAGTTTTAGAATGATCATCTCGCCACTTTAGACAATTATGCATTGGAATTGTGGTATCTCATTTGCTCTAATAGAAATGTAATGTTTAAAATGTGTGTTAACCTTAAAAAAAAAACAAAGAAATCTCACATAAAACAACCTTAAACTTTCTTTTTTTTAAGGTCCTGCTTGTCATAGGTCTTGTTCTTTGTGAGGACCTGTCAGGATTTGGCGGATGAATCATCAGGGCTCGCTTTGCTCAAATAGAAAGAGACATCGTTGCTCTGGGCTGCCTCATCCACTATTTGTGTTTTTTTTTTTGTGTGTGTGTGTTTTTTTTTAAGAGTCATTCACCTCTTTGCCAGAGAAGCTAAAGCAGCTTGTTAAAGCTCATATCTCACAGCAGACTATCCTGACAGCACCTAGGGGAAACAAACAACAAACAGCATGACCCCAGCTCTGCGTTGTTTGCTTTTTACGGATAATGAAGAGCTGCTACAAGTGGTCTGTCAATATACCTACCCTCCAGCCGTCCGAAATCCTCTAAGTTCATGCAGCTTGTTTGCTTCTGCTTTTTGATTTCGAATTCATGACTCGTCAGGAGAACATCCTGATTCACCCACGGCGGGCGTTGCTGTTTGATCTACAAGCAGAGCTTTGAAATGGTGTTAGACAAAAAGCAGTTCTCAAATGATGATTTCATTTCTGAAAGGAAAATGAGAAACTTTCCAAACCAGCAGGACCCCTGTGTGATTATTATTATAGTTATTGCCCTTGTTGAATCATAAATTAACTTTGATTAAACACAAGTTCTGGGAAGCTGGGTTTAATTTACCTGATGACACTCAGGCCTGCTTACTGCCTGACCAATAAATCACTTGAATAAAACCCAAACAGCACGAAGTGGGCCGCAAGCTCTCAGAATGAAACACATCATACCCTGATCTAAAGAAATGAAAGAACAGATGAGCCTGGAAAGATTTAAAAAGCCATTCCTGAGAGCTACGTAGTATTCACACATGGAGAAAACATAGAAGAACGGGATCTTTCTTTAGGAGTGACTGACCTAAGAGAAATACTCTGGAGAGTACAAGAACTCGTCCAGGAGATCACAAAAGAATCAAGCAGCACATGTGAGGCATTGCATGGCTTTACATGGGTTAGTTGGGTTCAGCGTTCATTTGAAACACTTCAAGCTAAATGCTACAGATGTCATTTAATTATTTTACCTGAGAAAATATTTACGTTTGTGAGAACATTTGTAGGCACAACTCCTACTGCCTTGTTTCCAAGTGTTCACGGAAAAATATTTTTTCAACGGCTAGAAAGACTTTCCCTTCATCCTCCTCAAACTCTATAGAAAAGCTATTTCCCCCCCCCGAAACTTTGGGTTCAAGGCAATGATTGATGAGCAAAGGTTAAAATGGGAACATGGTCAATACACCTGGTTTGAGACTGTGGAAAGCCCCTCGTTGCCACCGTTAAACATGTGAAGGACCTGTGATGCTGTGGGCCGGGTTCACTTTCAAAGCCCCTTGTGAACTTCGGCAGAGTGGAGGACATCATTAATTCTTTGAAATAAACCACCAGTTTGGTTCTTCTCTGGATGAAGAAATGTGTTGTTTCAGCCAGAAAGACTTCTTCTTACCGTCGATATTAGTAATATTAGCAGATGTTCAGCTGATTTATTTTTCACTGAATAAATGTACTTCAATTAAAGATTTAATTTTTTTTCTCAAATCTTTAGTGTGAAATGATGCTACTTCTATAAAACAGGTGTTTATTTGATGCGTTTTACTTATCCTAGCAACTGCTTGTGTTGAGGAAGCTATGAGCATTTGCGTCAATTTAAATCCTTTGTTATAAAATCATAAAACAAAAGTAAATCAGCCCAAAGCCCAGTTTTAATGTAAACAAAGTATTTTTAAACCTGAAATATTACTTTGATATATTTATACAGCTGAGCTCTGCATTTAACTGTTTTTATTTTGTTTTTATTGCAGTGTCATCATGTTTCTCACCACCAGAGGGAGACAAAGTTTGCGCCAGTTATATAAAAAACGCTGCACTAATCAGGGATTTTAAACGCAATTAGTAATTGGTTGTCTTATTAAAAAGTAAAACAATGACCACGTGTTATAGAAATTTGGAAAAATGTTTTTTTTTAATCATCTATCCCTTTAAGACATTTTTTACTGGCTTCTCCTTACAGTCTACTTCTGCAAATCATCAGCACATTTACTGTTTTCCTGTTTGCTTCATTCTGCCATGAGTGTGACTGCATGAAGCTAAAAGACATTTAGAAGGGGTCAGTTCCTTAAAACTCACCCACAGAACCATAGAGTCTGTACTTTCCTCTCACTGTTTTTTTTTACTTCTTCTTCTTTTATTCTGGCTACTCTCCAAACTCAAAAGCTTTTCCCACCCCAGAAAGGCTGTGAGGTCATTCATCTCAAACTTTAACAGCTCACTGTGAACTCTGCAGAAAGTAGAGTAAAAAAAAAAAAAAAGAAAAGCTAATGAGAGGTGTGGGAAAAAAAAGCTTCTCTGCAGTGTCTTTGGTTATTGTCTGGTTCAACTTTCATTTTTGATAAGTAAATAAAAATGAAGCTCAGAGGTTTACATTTGTATCAACAGAGCCTAGACTTTTAACAGCATGCTGTTCCCCTATTTAAGGGTGACTATTGCCTAATTTTATAGTGGCTGTTTAAGAAGAATAATTTGTGACAATATTGTAAACATTTGTCAGAATTAAGAAAAAAATATAAGAAATATGCAATGGTCGTTGTTGTAGCCAGTGGCCTTCGTTTGTTTTTCTCTTTTCTGGTGTTATTTGAATTCAGGAGCAGTTGCTGCTTCCTGCCAGCTGGCTCCACTGTGGGATCTTGATTTACACCCTTTTCCTGGTTCATTTCCTGTATTTCCTCCTGCACCACTCCCTGTAAAAGTTCTCCTCCCGATTGGTTACTCACCTTGATTGCTTAATCAATCCTGAAAGAGACCTCCTTATTTAAACCGCTACTTCCTTACAGATGGGGCAGCTGTGTTTGTTAAGCAGCATTGTCTTTTGTCCTTTTTGGTATGGCTCTTGAGCCAGTTGTTGTGACATTAAATGTTGCAGAGGTTGCAGAAAAGTTGCTTTTGGTTAAATATTAGAAGAACAGCTTTATGTTTCCCAGACCCCTCCCCACCCCACCATCCCCCTATAGTGTCTGAGCTCTGCCTCCAAAACCATTCCAACACTCTGCACCTTGTAAACGTATTAATGCAACCTAAAGCTTCCATATTTTGTTACATGACAACCACAGTGTGTTTTATTGCAATTTCAGAAGCGCCTTAAATCAGAATCAGTTTTATTTGCCAGGTATGTGTACACACAGGAGAAATTTGACTCTGGATTGTACAATCCGCGTTATGTGCTTACTTATACAATAATGGCATAATGAAAATCATATAACTACCTTCAGAAGACACTATAATAGAAAACAAAGACTACCTGACTGTGATTTATTCTTAATTATAAATCCAGCTATTCTGTAAAGTAAAAACTTGTGAACAAACAGCATAATTAAAGCCCAGGAACACACCAGACAAGTTGTGGATAGTAGAGGAGTTTAAAGCAGAGTCATGTTATAAAACAATACCTTAAGCTCTTAACATCTCACAGATTTCTGCTCAAAAAGCTCAAAAACCCATGGGAACTCTGGAGGAGCTGCAGAAATCCACAGCACAGGTGGGATCTATTGATGGGACAAGTCATACACTCTATAAAGATAGACCTTATGGAAGAGTAGCAAGAAGAAACTTAATGGTTGAAGAGAGCCATAAGAAATCCTATTTGCAGTTTGTCAAACCATGTAGGTGACACAGCAAATATGTAGAAAAGAAGGCGCTCTGGTCAAAGCCACATTTCCACTTCCTGGAAGCAGTATGACAAAGTCTTATGCGGGGCTTGTACCAATGTACATGCTCACTGTGAATCGTAGCAGTAATATCATCATTCGTGTGGGAATGCTTTTCTTCAGCAGGTACACTGACGCTGGTCAGAGTTGTTTATGGGGAGACACAGGGAGCTAATTACAAGACATTTCTGCAGCAAAACCTGACTGACGCTGCAAAAGATCAGAGACTCGACCCTGGACGTACAGCCAGAGCAACAATGAAAAGGTTTAAATCAAAGCACAGCCGTGTGCTAGAGTAGTCCAGTCAAAGTCCAGACTTCAGTCCAGTGTCAGAGGCAGGACTTAATCCGTCTTATTTACCTGACTTTTGAGCCTTTTTGCAAAGAAGAATTGGCAAAATGTTCAGCCTCGAGTTTATGTTTCAGTCACTAGATGTTATTTCTCCAGCTGGTTGGTTTGAAAAAGCACTGACCTGACCGGTGTGGATGAATGCAACTGTACAACAAAGAGATAGTTTTTTTAAAAAAAAGATTTTCATCCACGTCACAATTTGTGTTGCTCTGTTGCATAAAATCCCAATGAAACACATTACGGTTTGTGGTTGTAATGTGACAAAATGTGAAACGGTTCAACGGGGATGGAGACATTTGCAAGGCACTGTCAAGGATTTAGGCTTTTGTTTGCGTGGTTCTGGACTAATTAGTTTCCACTCCCCTCAGCCAACAGCCATCTGTCCCCATCCAATCAGCTCGGTCCACCCCTCAGTCTCCAGTCAATCAACCCAGATCAGCGGATGCCATTAATTACTGTCAACTCTGCTCACCTGTTCACATGCCTACTTATACCTGCCTCAGTCATTCACTCACGGTCAGAACGTCTCATCTCATCTTTTGTGATGTGTCCTTCCTCTACCAGTTCCTGTGTGCTCAGCCAGCTGGACTCGTCTGATGAAAGCTGTCTATGTGCTGCAGTTCTGCCTGTTTCCCCGTGAGTTCCAGCCGCTCGCTCTACCGATTGGTGGTTCCCTGGTCCACATCGCCTGTTCTGGTCTGTCCCTGCCTTCATCGTTGGTTTAGCCTGTCACTAACTGCAAATCCTGGTCACTTTGGTTTTGTTAAACTATTGACCTGTCTCCCCTTGGTTCTTTTATCTGGTATTGTGGTGTTTCTATTGTAGACTTCTGTAGTAATAAAACTCTTAAAACCGTAACTATATTTTACCATATTTGATATGGTATTCCTCTATCTAAAAGAGGAATGTTTACAGATTCAGTACTGGGTTCTCATAAAAACACAACGCAACCGGTACCTGAGAACCCCGTTTTTCCTTTCAGACAGAAATTAAATATCAAGTAAGTGTCCACCCATTCAGGGGCGGTCACAGTATATCAGCATTCTGCATTGGTGGAGAAGACCATGCTGTAACGCAGATGTGTCCTTGTTGACACATTTTCCCATAAACAGTCATTCTGTCCAATCCAAGTATATCAGCCTCTGGCCTCCAGAGTCCGTTTATCTGTAATTTCCATGGCAACCACCTTTGCAGTCCAGTCTCTGTAATTTAATAATATCCAACAGTTCTGCCATTCACCCTACCTGCATCTTCTGGTAATTAAATATTACTCATTTTTGATGAGGGGATGTTACTGGGGGTATAGAAGAGAACGTGATTTCCCTTTTTTTTTTTTTTTTTTTTTTTTTTTTTTTTTTTTTTTCTTTTTTGCATCAAAAGCCTATCGTATTTAGATGGAACATCATCCATACATGGTACAAACTTTTAGTTTTTCAGATAAACGTAGAAATGCTTTTGTTTTCTTGTCAAAAACTGATTTTTTAAATAGGCTATTATGTATTTGCTGTGAAGAAACGATGGATAGACCGGTTTGGATTTGTCTTCCACTCCCAAATGTAAAGGCTGATGCGTATTTAGTTAACTTTACATTTCTAATTAGAACAAACTTGAACCAAAATAAAAACTAATTAAATGTATGCTGAATGTTGTGCACATTTTGTTTTTTATCAGCGTGTTACCGTGCGCCATCAGCTTGAGCTGGCGCAAATGCTGCAACGAAGGAGCTTTTAATTTGAAAGTACTCGCAGTGGGAGTCAAATGCGTGTTTAAAAAAAAAAAAAAAAAAAAAAGTATAGTTGCCTGGACGCCCCTCCCCTGTGGGTCCATGAGGCTGATTTGGCTCCAGATATAAACACAGAGCTGCTGTTCTTCGCCTCTCCTCACTTTCCTCCCAAGCTGCGCGCAGTTTGTTCCTAAAGACCGAGGCGGAGGGGGAAGAAGATCAGGAGGGGACGATTCCTGGCGCATTCCCAGGATGGAGGTAGAAACTATTTGCATCTCTGCTGTAGCCTGCTCTTTAAAAACCAGATGGTTTTCACATCGAAGCGCATTGCCATAGTGGAAGTGAAATGAATGCATTACATCACAGGGCTTTAATGTGCACAGTGTTTAAAAAATGCTGCTTTAATTTTGGAAGTGCTGAGCCTGTTGTTGCTACTATTTAATATGACTTTGTTGTTTTTTATCACAGAAGAGCTGTAGATCAGTGAGAACATAATATAGAATCTCCATCATTTTCACATTACTTTTGGCTTTTTTTATCAAAAGCATCATGTGTCTGAGCAGGAAATCTAAATGACATTTAAACACACGTGCAGGGGCCAGGAGATTTACTGAAAGCTTAATAAGTTGTCTGTCTCAGTGAGTTTCAAACTAATGCCATAACCTGTAACTAAAGCCTAAGTGGAAGCAAAAGGAGATGACAGAGCATCGTTTATGAACCCCTCAAATTATGGAGAGCCTCTCCCACCCTCCTCTGAAGTGCCAAAGCTGAAAACAAAAAAAGGCTGTTTATTCTGCGTGTCATTAAAAGCAGAGGAAATGTAAGGCTTGCTCATGGTTTTTGGGAGCCTCCTCCCTGTTTTAAAAAAAGAAGTTCCTTCAGACTTTTGAGATCTGTCTCAAGAGTTTAATGCAACGTGAAAAGTAGGAAGAGAAACACCCAATTTATTTCCTCCGCAGCACATTAGGAGGTACGGAAGTGATCTGCTAAACTTCTCCGGCATAGAAAAACATCTCAGTCTGCAACACCTTGCTTTGTGTCTCCTTAGATTCTGAACTGCATGTATAAGCAGATCACACATTTCAATTTTATTTCACTTTTTCTGCTGAAGTTGCACACATTAAGGCTGATTGTAGAAAATCCTTAGATCATTTTGCCTAGGATGAAGTATGATTCATGGCTGTTTTCACATTCTATTGGACCCTTATGTTACCACTTTACCTCTTAAAGGACAGAACTCATGTCACCCAGATGCTGGTCTAAGAGATATAAAAATATGTATACAATAATCTGCTTTGCAAAGTAACTAAAGCTGTCAGATCTGACTAGGAGCGTTTATTGACATTGATTTTGAATCCTTGCTGCAGATTCTCATTTGATCTGTGATCTTAATAATTTCATTGTAACTCTGTCTGCATGTTTAGAGCTGTTGTTCTGCTGGAAGGTGAACCTCCGACACAGTTTCAAGGCTTTCGATGCCTCCCACAGGGTTTCTTCCAGGACTGCCCTAAATTTAGCTCCATCCATCTTCCGATCAGCTCTGAGCCCCACGGCATGATGCTGCCGACACCATGTCATTGTGGGGATAGTGTGTTCAGTAATATTATGAGGGTTGCGATGAACTCAAAATTGGACTTTTCTTTCAACGACAGGTTTTTTTTTTTCTTGCGAGTCAGGATGCATGATTAATAGTGGGCTGCACAGTGGTGCGATTTCTAGCAATCATGTTGCCTTGCAGCAAGAAGATCTGAAGTCTTTCTGCGTTGAGTTTGCATGTTCTCCCTGTCCGTACATGGGTCCTCTCCAGGTACTCCGGATTCCTCCCACAGTCCAAAAAAACCATGATTTTTAGGTTAATTGGTCTCTCTAATTTGCTCTTAGGTGTGAGTGTGTGCTTGCATGGTTGTTTGTGTTGTGTGTCTCTATGTTGCCCTGTGATCAACTGGCACCATGTCCAGGGCGGAACCTGCCTATGGCTCAGTGACCGCTGTAGTTGGGGCTCCAGGCTATGGAGGACCGACTCTGACGTAATTAACAATAAATATAGAAATAATCACATAAGCTAAAAATACAGCAAATAAATAAATGTAGGCAGTAAAAAATGACATTATACAGTAAGACATAAATGTAAATATATATTTAGCTTATTTATTCCTTTTTAAAATAATCATATCTTTTAAATTTTATTATCATTGTCAACTTTATTCATTAGGTTTTTAAGCATAATTATTTTGGTGTATGTTTTAATTTTGTTTTATTCTTCCTTTTCTATATTTTTGTTATCCAATTTATTTATTTCAACCCTTTCTGTATGCATTATGCAAATGAGGAGGGAGCACGTCTTAAGGGGACCACGGCTCCCTATTGGTTGGCTGGCATCAGACGGCCATAGGTGGAATCGACACGCTGCTGCCATCAACGTCTACCTAGGTTATCATTGAGCTGAGGCATTTAGCAACTTGTTTTGAAAACAGCGCTTCCAGACTTTATTACCTGCCATGTGGACGCTCTGACTGAACGTGTGTTTCGGCGAGGGTCAAACATGAACGCACGTGTCCGCAGTCGCCCGGCGTTGTGCTGAACTATTTCTGCCCGACAGAAACTGCCTCTGTGCTGGGAGCACGCATTGGATCCAGTTGGCCCCGTCTCATTTCCAGCCATCTAGTCATGGAAATGGAGATATTTAACCTTTTTGTTTAAAAAGTGAAAGAACTTAAATACATGGATGGATGACTAATAGTGCAGTCAGCAGATTCTTTCACCATGTGGATCTTCACAGCTCCTTCAGAGTTACCATGGGCTTATTGGCTGCTTCTCTGAATAAAGATCTCCTGGCCCATCCTCTCAGTTTGAGGGGACAGTAGGTTGGTAGTTTTGCAATTCTGCCATAATCCTTCTATTTTCTGATGGATTGGACAGTCCTCTGTCCAATGTTCAAAGCTTGGGATGTTGTTTTATGACCTGATTTGCTTAAAACTTTTGAGCAACGTTATCCTTGTGTTGCCTCCTATGTTCTGTGGTGAGCTATATTTACTAAGACTGGTAAATGGACTGAACTGGTATAGCGGTTTTCCAGTCATACTGACCACTCAAAGCACTTCTTAAGGCAAATTGTGCGCTGGATTTAATTTAGCGGTATTGTGGGGTCTGAAAATAAATATGCACCTCACATATTTTAGATTTTTGTTTGTAAAAATTCAGAAATTATTTCTTTTCAAGTCCACTTATTAATTCTGTGCTGTATGCTTTGTGTACGTCTCAAACACAAAATCCCCCTAAATCACACTTGATAAATACTTTTTGAAGGTAATGTTCAGGATCTGTGATCAAATTATATTTTGCTGTTTTGTTTTATGGGCCTTTTGGGTTTGTGTTCATGCACACAAACTTTTTTTAGTCAGAGAAACACATTTAGTGACACGTGTTTTTTTTATTAGTCTTAGTGGGTTGTATAACTGGATTCAGTCAGTAATGTCCTGGTGAGACGCATAGAACAAATATTTCACCTGCTCTGATGCCCTTAAGTAAAGGATATTTGTTTAATAAGATTATTTCAAGTTTATTAAACGTGACACCTGCCGCACCGCCACCTTTTAAGAGAAGATTGCATCATGGAAGTTGTTAAACCTGACTTTTTTTCAGACTGGAACAACGATGTGATTTAAAACCAACTGGAAATTTATGGAGTTTTCAGTGTACCTGAGGATTTTCCACAGGGGCGGGTTTCAAACTGTGGTGCTTTTCCTTTGATGGAAACACAACACTAGTGGAGCAGGGAGTATTTTAGGATGACTTTGCCAACCATCTGGTGAGCACATTTATTATGTAATGCATAGTAAAGTTAATGTATAACAGCCGGCCTGCTAATTAGTTTTTTTCCCCCCCTTTTTTTGCCGCACTACATCATTCGAATAGTGTCACAGCATGATTATAAACAGGTACTTAAAGCTGTTCTTACATACTACAAGTTCTTCATCGCCAGAGCACAGCAGTGTTTCCAGCGACTGTATGTGGGACTGATTCAGTGCAAATAAGATGAAACAAGATGCCTAACCGGTTATAAAGCTCAGTGAAGTTTGTAAACGATCAAGAAAATGATCTAATATAATTAAATCTCTGTGCAGATCACACATTTATGTCAACCGTCTCTTGATCTTACAACTTTTTATTAGAAATAGATGGCTTTTGATAAGATATTGTGACAGATATCATATGACACTGGCGTTTTCGTGTATTTTCTAAGATCATCATGATTTCGTCTCCGAGAATATTTGCTGGCCTAGGTTCGCACGACTTAACTGTATTTTATTCTGATGCAAGCGCTGAGAAATGCACCAATAGACATAATTACAGTACAGCTTTTTAAAAAATTTTGTTTTCTCTGCAGTATTTCCCATGCTGTTTAACAGTTTCCCAGGGGATAACGGGGTGATAAGTTGAAATAGCTTTCTGTCTTCTTTGTTGAACACTTTTTCAATTTGGTCCTAGTTTTCTGGTTGTTGTTTGCATTTCACATCTCTGCACAGGTGCAGAGCATGGAGGGGGGGGGGGATTCAGCAAGGATCTAATCAGGAAAAAAGATGGCGCCAAGGTGTTTTAAAAAAAAAAAAAGATGCCAAGCCCAGAAAGAAGAATTTGAAAACATGTGTAACTGCAGGAAATGTTAACTTTGGGGCATGAAGTTGATTCAGTGTGTTTTATAAGCATGATAAATGAATCTGTGTCATCGGCTTGACAAACTGCTTCAAACTAAAGTCTCAGAGCTGGTAGCTTTTTTTGCATTCACCATTGCTAAGTAGCATATCAATCAAAGTATAAAGGGGTTATCCCAATTTCTTGTCCCAAATGTCAGTCTGAGTCATTTAAGATTAGGCTACACCAAGTCCCAGTCTTATCATGAAATTACTATAGGCTTGAAAGCTCAGTAAATTTAAAGTGCAGCCAATTTGGCAATGTATCATTAATATTACATAGTCTATGTATGTATGGCAATGGTATTTTGAATATGTATTCCCTATCTTACTCATTATTGACGTTCTCTGCGGCATCCGTTTTTTTTTTTTTTTTTCTTGACAGCAACACATAATTTGCCCCACTTCAAGTTTCGGCGGGATAGCGTTACCTTGGTCAATAAATGTACTATAATCTACAGACAGCGTGTCACATAAAATTAGTATTTAATTGATATATCCTTTATTTATTCATACTCCAAATGGAAATGCACTGACAGGTGCAACAAGCGTGATTGGAAGACGGGGAGGAGTATAAGTTGATGAGTGAGGAAAATGAGAGAGAACAAAAAGCAGAAGAAGTGATCATTGTGGACCAGGAAGTAGCAAAGACTAGTAAAGATGAAGTAGAGAAGACAATAAAAAGGATGATGAACGGAGACGTAATTGATTCTGATGATATACCGGTGGAGGTATGGAAGTGAAAAGAAAAGACAGCCGTAGAGTTTTTGACTTGGCTGCTCATTGAGATCTTAGAGAGCGAGAACATGTCTGAGGAATGGAGAAGTGTGCCGGTACCAATTTTTAAGAACAAGGGAGAGGTGCAGATTTGTAAAAACTACACAAGAATAAAGCTGAGTCAGAAACTGAAGTTATGGGTAAGCATTGTAGAAGCTAGACTGAGGTCTGTGATCAGCAGTATGGTCCCATACCCCAAAAAAAGTACAACATATGCAGAATTGTCTTTGAGGTTGGTGGAGAAGTACAAGGAAGATCAGACGGCGCTGCATTGTGTTTTTGTAGATCTAGAGAAAGTATGTCAACAACTGGCGTGTGTTCAACCCATCCACAATGCAAATCAGAGGTAGATAAAAACATTATTTTGAATAAATAATATTTTAAACAATGATCCTCCAAATTAGAAATCAGTAACCATTCAGAAATGTGATTTCTTAATACTATGTAATATATAAGTATTATAATATTTTAATACTCAATACTATGTAATTATTTCTCAGGAAGATTTGAATTGGCAACTCTTAAAATGTGAAAGGAAAAGTATGACGAAAGCACATCCGGTTCACCTGTAGCTACCAAAAAACAATTAGCTTAATAGATCCCTTTGAAGTTTCACCAAAGACCATAGTGCTATTAAAGTTATACAAACATTATTATTTACATTATTACATTATTATTATTAAACACGATTGCAGGGAGAACGAAACTGACAAAAGCTAGGTTTAAACAATGGTAACTATCAACAAAGGTAGCTGGTAGCACGCTATCAGTGTTAGCAGCTAACGGAAGATCAGGGAGATTGTATAAATGACCATTTTGTCATATTTCAGTGTAACGAGTGGATCGTGAAACGCAAAGGTTAACGTTCCATCAGTGTCATAAAGTTGTCATAACCTTAAAAACACAACCCAATGAAATGAAGAATGCCTAAATTGTTTCATCCAAAACTAATTTTCTCCATTTCTGGAAAAACCTCGTCCTTTAATGTGTGTTATTCTTCTGATAAAGGAGTCGCAGCAGCCAGTACAGCCACCCTATAACTGGACTATAAAGTGTTAAGTCCTTGGATAGTTACAGAAAATCTAGATTCATTAGAACAACAAAATAATGTGTATGGCTACTAATTAGGTTCTGTAAGTGGTGCACATAAAACATCTTTTTGTGTGAACATTTTTCACAGATTGGTACAAAATGTGGTCGCATGGTTCCCAGTACAACAGCAGCTGATGCAAGGAGCTGAGTTTAGTCAGGGGACTTTGACTCTGACCTTTTTAACAATCTAATTCCCAATCCGGGACCAGACTTGGGGGCATCCCTTAAACTAAACTAAACACTTGCAGCTTAACAATGATGAAGTACCAGCTTGCAAGAAAAGTCTAAATGTTTTGTTTGAAAAGAAAATCAGGAACTACTAGCCTAAAACATACTTACTGTGTTTCCTGGTTGCAGATGTTTAGGCTCTGATTTGTCTCTATTTACATCTTCTTGCTTCCTTTTTTGTGATGCGACCCAGTTGGTTGGAAAGTCGTTTATCTCCATTATGTCATTTCAAACAAATTTGTGTATTTGTTCGTGTATTTGTTACGTTTTTGCATTTACATGTTTCCTTACGTCAAATTAACATGAAATTCTTTTAACTCCGTGCTCTTTCACGTGTGCTTGTTGCACCATTGTTTGTTCTTCCAAACAATGGTATTTGCTGCTTTTTCTTCTAAAACTACATGTGGCACACTGTTTAGGTCCTGCTCTCATTGAACCCTTTGAGAGCCCAAAGCAGCATATGGAGCAGAGAGATATGTGACGTGGGTTATGAACTAGAGACAAGATAACAAGCACAAGAATACACCCGTGTTGCCGCCTTTTTTTTTTTTTTTTTTTTTTTTTTTTTTTTTTAAAGGCAACAAAAAGATGCATGTGTTCTTTTAAGCAGAGAGTTTATACACATTAACTAGCAAAATCACAATCACTGGGTGAACAATAATGCTGGCATTGAAACATTGTTTGGATTTGAGCTACTTTTGACAAACTGAAAAGCAATTTTAGACAAAATTAGTTTTATCAGAAAGAACCCCTAAAGATTCTAGGACCAGGCATAGGAAGTGGAAATGACGAAAACAAGACTTGGACTTGAGTTCATAACTTGTTTTCCGATCTCTCTGAAGAGCAATTCACCCATACAGCCTGCACCACCCTCTTCTAATTTTGGCATCTGGCCATTCTTCTTCCTTTTTTGGCAGAAAGGCGATCAGAGATAAGCGCTGCAAGCTGCTACACATTTGTAAATACCATTTCTTTTTTTTTTTCTTTTTTTTTTTTTACTTCACACGACTGGGGTGTGAAGTAAATACCATTTCACACCCCAGTCGAATACAAAATTCCAATTATGTCAAAATTTACTCCAGGTATTTGTGTATATTTATTTTCTTTCTCATTTATCACATGTTTTATGAACATGAAATGAGACGTATGGTCATAATAGTATGAAAGACAGGTGCATCTTGTCAGTATGACTGTTTTTTGTAAAAAGTTTGCAATCCTTTTTTTTTTTTTTTATTTATTTTTTTTTCTCATCTGAAAGCTGTTTTAAGTGTTTTAAAATGCTTCTACTCGTACAACTCCAGTTTCAACAAAACTGACTCCAACTAAAGTGTCACGCATAGTGTTTAAATAACATGTGTTTCAATACATTTAATTAAGCATCATGTACCGCTGAGAACAAAGGTTTTTTTTTTTTTTTTTTTTTTTTTCCTCGCTGTCATTATACCAGATTAGGTTTTAGGATAATTAGAATTACCAGAATTGTTACTGTCTGCAGAATGCCAGAGTTTGTTCTTTAGAGTTTTGTTCTTGAGTTTTTCTTTACTTTATTAAAATAATCTTCTAGTTATTTGGTAGAAATACCTTTTTATTTTATAACCTAGCTAGGTCAAACTTTTTTTTATTTTCCTTCCACAAGCTTCTCACAATAATTTCATAGGATTTTGACTCTGTGGTATGCTTAGAATAATTTTCTATTCAGAATGCCCTTTAGCACCCAGAGTTTACATTACTGACCTTCCCCCTTTTTATGAAAATGTACCAATGGTCATTCAGACCACTTATATCTTAGTTTAGTCAGACTCAGGACAGACGTATCTCTGGAATGAGCCTTTAATGCATTTGCAATCTGTAAAATGGCTATTATGTTGCTTTTGGAAAATGGCTTCTTCCTCTCCGAGTGCTGACCTGAGTCTTATTTAATTTAAGACACGAGGAAAATGCTTGCACCTCTTACATTTCTGCTTTCACCTGTACATTAAAACCATTTAAGGCTTTCTTTATCTCTCTACGTCACCAGACTGTTTCTGTTTCAGGTCACCGTAGATTTTTATTCATCGCTTTGTCTTTAATTCTGTTAAATTTGTTTCATCTGAACAGCAACACAGTACCAGTCGGTGTCAGTAGCGCCTCCCCGTTACCTCAAGGCAGCAGACGCACATGGATGAGTTTAGCTCATCCACCGATGAAGGACTGTATTGTGAGTGAAAACACTAAATGTTTACCAGTTTTAAGGGCTGTGCAGAGGAGAGCTATTCACTGAGGTCTGGTCTAAAAACACCTCATGTTTTCCTGGAAAGGCGGCAGGCATTAGAAGAGCCAGTTTCCCTGCGGCAGAACTTGCTGACTTGAGGAAGCTAAAGCTGCTTACCGTACAAAATACGGCCGAGCGCTTGTGTGCTTTATTTCACCTCAACTTTAAGAGATTTCCAGGGTGGCGTTTACAATCTTAAACATTTTTTTTATCAGGCTCGGGATAAATTATGTAGCTTTTGGCCCTCTGACTGCTGATTCCATATCAAGCGGATATGTTAACGTCTGCGGAGCCTGATATCATGTGCTTCTCCTCTCCCGCCTCTGGGAACCTGGAGTCAACATCAGGAAAAGAAAGCAAGCTTTGTGTGGTCAGTCTGGGTTCACTACTTCTTCTTTCGCGGCCGCTGGTCACACAGTAAACCTCGTGCCTCCATCCACAGTCTGGAATGAAGATACTGGTGGAGCACGTCATCGAACGTTCGTTGTGGCCGTCTGAAATATCTCGTCTCAGATCGATTCGAGTCATTTTAAAAAAAGAAGCATTTGCAGTTTTACCCCTTGGCTTTGAACATCATAAAATTAAACGACTGTTTCAGGGTTTGGAAAGCTGGTCGCATGACTCAACCACCAACAAGGTCTCCCCTTTCGCTGCTATCAATGTGAATGCCATTAAAAGATGCACAAAGCTTACTTTGTCAGGAAAAAAATCCAGATAAGTGATGCGCACAGCTTATAATGTGGTTTTGCGTACCTTGTGTGCAAAAATTGGCCAATATTAAAAAACAAAGTTGCATTGCTTGTATGGGGAAAGGCTGATTATTAGAGACAGCAGTGGGAATATGGAGCTCAGGTATTGATAGTTTAGTATATCTTACACAGGGTCCCGATCTGACAATAGAGATCCAACATTTCAAAAAATTCACCTTTGCTAATATATTTCTTTGCAAAGTTTAGGTATCCATGCTTTTGCTTAGCTCTGTTGTTGTTCACATGACTCCATTGAATGCTTGTTTGGCTGAATGCCGAGTTTTCAGATTTCTCCTGAAACTGACGGTGATCCCAATCATTGTTTGTGAATTCTTTGTAAGACTTCTGAAGAACTTGCATCACGTGGCCAGAGCGCTGCATTAAGGAAGTCCTTTTTTTTTTTTTTTCAAACCATCTCCTTGTTTAGACATGCTGAATTGCTCCATATGCTAGATTACAGCATGCTTCAGATGTGGTCTAACATTTCCAGGGACACTCTCAGAGGAGCGGAGGGGTTACAGAGCCGAGCTGCGTGAGGAGCTCTGGGGCCCTTTTTTCCCAGGCATTGAGCCCCAAAAATAGTTTGAGCCGATCTCTCTTGTAGAGAAACATAGTTTCCCACTCCTTCACAGCCAGGCTTGGGGTCCCAGATGAATGAAACGTGTGCAGCACTGATAACCAAGTGTTTATTTCCATGTATGGCTCATTGTTATCTGCTTGTTCTCTCTGCCACAAAGAGAGTTAGAGAGATTGTTTGTGAATGCAGCCAAACTTGATGTGTTTTTTTTTGTTTTTTTTTGGTTTCTTAAAAGACAAATTGTAAGAGATGAATATTGCTGTAGTTGACACCACATTGTTCTTTTGGACAACTAATTTATTCATGTGGGAACTAATTGAGGAAAGATCAGAGTTATTGCCATCTCGTGACGCAGAAAATAAATTTATAATTTCTCACATAGAATTAAAAGGGGGCTTGAAGAATGCCCCATCTAATTAAAAGTAAAATAAATAAATAAATTAATAAGAATAAACAGTTCACTGTAAATTGCTTAATGCGAAGGTTTGTGTAATGCTTTCTAAAATGTCCCCACTTCTACTGTTGATAATCTTACCATTAGTATTGATCATTTTTTTTTTTTTTTTTTTTTTTTTTTTTTTTTTAGTTTTTCAGCAATATCTGTGTGTTTTATAACACAAAATGAAGGAATTAAACAATAACAATGATCAACTGAGTCCTTAAAACCTTGTCCCAGTAGTTAAGCCCTCCACTAAGCACTCTGAAAATGTAAATAACCATTTAACCAATCAGTAATGACCACTGATTAGGAGAATGGTGAACATTTAAAGTTTCTTTTCAGCTAGTTATGTTTCAGACGGGATTTGAAGGCTGGTTTCATAGGCAAGCCAGACGCCTGGAGTTCAGTAGGATTTAGCCGACTCTGGACCTTTTCTATAGTGCTGCCATAGCTTCTTAATTGGATTGACGTCTAATAAAACTAAAGGATTGCAACCCAATAGGAGGGAAGAAACCATATCTGTTAAATATTGAGGTGAATATATTTTGCTTTTGCTTCATGTATAAGGGCAAATATTTCTAATTTCCCAGTTAAAGGAGTGGATAATTGTGAAGTTGAAGAAAGAGAATGCATGTTTTTTGTCTTTTGTTTTTTTTTTCTAAATAAATTTTTTAAAAGAATGGCATGCGTTCATGTTGAGCTCCCAGGTTCGTTACGTTATAGAAACCCATTTTGTTTCAATTGCAGCTGCAGGTCTTTTGGGGTGTGTCTCCAACACTTGCACATTAAAGACCAACATTATTACTACTTATTTGCAAAATAACTCAAGATTAGGCAGATTAGACACAGAGCATGTTTGATTTTTCTTGCCAAAGAGGGGTTGGACTTTGACTGGGCCATTTTAGCACATGATTTTGATCTATAGCACTCTGTCGTAGCTCTGACTGCATGTTTATGCTGGAAGATGGACCCCCCCCCCCCCCACCCCCCTTTGTTGCTGTTCTGTAATTCCCATTGTTTTATAACCTAATGCTGTTTGGAAATTCTCCACAATTTCACTCCTACTTTGTAGATTTATATTTCTTCAAAACGTTGAAAATCTTGTATTTTTCTCCCTCCCCATCCAGTTTAAAGTCCCCGTTTGTCTTTTCCCCAGCATTACTAGTGACGAAACCTTTCTTCACCCTCGAACATCTCAGCGGCGACCATAACAAAGAGCCTTGCTTCCTTCGGCTGTACGATTGTGATTTGGGTTTTCTGCTATGTGTTTGTTTTGGAAGGACAGGAAAGGGTTAACAATTGGAGCTTACAAAATAACAGTGTTGGAGGGGAGGGGGGGCTCTGGTAATTACTGCTTATCAAATATGAGGCAGGAGAGTTTAGGAAACGGGTTTTGGACGTGGAGCGGGAAAAACGCAGACGAGTCCAAGCAGACGCTCTGCAGGTTCTCCTCGGGTCTGGGTGGAGGGAACGGGGTGATGAGGTCATGTTGAGAATAAGGGGGTGGGGGGGGGGGGGGAAGGGAAAATAAAGCGTGTGATTAACATGCGGGGTGTGTGTGTGTGTGTGTGTGTGTGTGTGATCCGTGTTTTTACGGGCGCTGGTCCAAAATGTGCAGAGTGGAGGCAGAGGGAATGACGGACTGGAAATGACCGCTCAGGAAACACGACAGAGCTGGTGGCTGCGAGCAGGCTGGCATGAGTGTCTTAATGATGTATAAAAGTAAAATGGAAACGCCATGTAGTGCAAAAGCTACGGACGGAAAGGGAGCGGCCACCCAGGCAAGATGCAAATCGTTTAATGGCATGATGCATGAGAGTTTCCACAAGCTTGGAACTATTTGACTACAAACCTGTGCAAACAAACATTAGCTGTTCGAATGCATTATACATAGGAAGGAAAAATGGATTAAAAGCTTAAATTTATATACATTCCAGTCTGACGCCGACTTATCAATCGGGCCCAGATATGTGGCGAGTTACTGGCCCTGAAAGGGAGGTGTGGAGCTTGGGAAAAGCCGAAGAGGCCGAGCGGCGATAACAGCTTGAGGCTGCGAGGACAGGTCCCCGCTGTCACAGGCTCCAGCATGATGCTGACCAGCTGCAGGGTGAAGGGCTCACTTCCTGTCACTCTTCAAGGGAGTTCCTCCACGGACGGCGCCAGAACTGGGCAAACTGCTGCCGGAATCCTTTTTTTCTTCTCGAATTGGCCTCATGTCTGCATTTCACAAACCGTCTGCTGTTTTTTTTTTAAAGGAGGAGAAGGAAGTGAAACATCATCTTTATTGCAGATTATCCGCGTTGTTCTGAGGTTTTCTGTGAATCTAGCCTAAAATGGGTTCAGTTATGATCTTTCGTTATGCCAGGTCGCTTCTCTCCTTATGACATCTGAGATTCTCTCATTCATCAAACATGGCAAAACATTTGGAAAAAGAATATTTTCAAGTTGGAGTAAAACTGTTAATTATTCATAGCCATTTGATCTGGGACAGCACAAAGTCATGTTATAAAGTAACCGCCGGCTATTTTGTAGTCCTACACCCTGTTAGGACTTATGTATTGTAAAGAAAAATGAAAACACCTCTAATATAATTAACAGACGGGCTATAGAACTGATTTAAAATTATATACATCACTGTTAAAAGGTCTGGGTTTTGTGGTGTAACAAATGAGAACAGGATAAAACTTATTCCATGTTTGTTTTTAATTGAGCTGCACGGGTCAAACTGTTCTTTGTAAAATAAAATAAACTCTCCAAATCTGTCTGATTTTTGGGACACCTCAGCACAGCCCTAGTCAGATCACACAACTGATTTTCAGCCCGGTTCATGTCTGGCTCTGGATGTGCAGTTTTTGTTCATTTAGATGTTGCTTTTGGCTATTTTCATGCTGAAAACTAAAAAAAAAATTATCTTCAGCTTTCTATCAGTTCCACTCCCTTCAAATCCCCTCCATCTTGACTAAATCCAAAATATGCATAAAGCAACACTCCTAAGCATGATGCTGCCACCACCATGCTTTACTGCGGCTATGGTCTTCTTGTGATTTCCCACTAAGGTATTTTTCAAATTCAGGAAAGGCTTCTATTTTGCCATCTAACCTTAAAAGTCAGTCAGATTAAAGGAGTTCTATATACTTTATAGGTCTGTCAGCCTCTTCGCAGTCTACTTTATCACATTTTCTCTGCTTGATAACTGTCTTTGACAGGCATGTGTAAGACTCTAGTATGTATGTATGTATGTATGTATGTATGTATGTATGTATGTATGTATGTCAGTTCTCTATATTTTATAGAATGTGGCAGGGATGTTTTTTTATGTATAATTTGTATTTATTAGAACAAAATTTATTTATTACAGAGTTGATTGTTCACTGTTTGCATTGACACGAGCCTGTCAGACCATGAGACAAAAGGGAAAACAATCACTGAATTTTGGATCATTCTTTTTCATTTTCATATGAAGTATAAATTTAACTGAATGCCCGATATTATTCTAAGTTACTTCTCTTCTGTTACCTATTCAGTGTAGGTACCCTTAACACAGATTTCCCTTTTTTTCCCTATACAAAAACAATCACGCTTTCTCTGTTTTTTTTAGTTTTTTTTTTTTTTTTTTTTTTTTTTTTTTTAGTAAGATAAGTACGACGTGACCGGCCATGTAAACTCTTTCTCTAAACCTGAATTTAGCTTTTCTGCAGAAGCATCCCAGGTTCTCTTAGCAGCATTGGCAACTGTGTTACTAGCATGCATCTTTGGGTTTAGATCAGATCTTTACTATATAAATCAAAAAGAGTGGGACCTAAAGTGGTTCCTTGTAGAATTCCTGTACTTCCGGTTTTTGTTTTAAGGAAAAATTTTTTTTTTTTTTTTTTTTACAGTTTAGCCTTGATTCAGACCATTATAATGGCATCTATGTTTTGAATGTTTTGAGATTAGAGTTCTTGTGTTAACTTTGTCAAGTTAGTATTTAACAGTACATTTTAAATAAAATATATTATTGAATTGTTTTCTATTCTATTGCTTTTTTCCCCAGAAGGACTCTCCATCCGTGGCTGAGCTGGCTGGAAAGTTAAAGGGTCATATTTTACCAACGCCCAACTCAAATGATGAGGTAACCATCTAATAGGAAATGGACAAAATGTCCAATGCTTGCATATTAAAACATCTTCGACATTCTGACGTCCGACCTTTTTTTTTTTTAACCAAAAATCTTCCGTGTTTTTTTTTTCTGCCTGCAGTTGCCTTTTCGAGGAAGACCTCCTTGTTCTCTAAAGTTGCAAAATTCGACCCAAGATAAGGAAGTGTCAGATGTGGGTATTTTGGCTCCTCTGTAGACTTTTGTGCTACAGTTGGCTTCTTGAAAATTGGAAATATTTAGATTTGTTTCATCGACTTTCAAGCCTCACAGTTTGTTGATCAAGGAAATGTTGTGATTTCTCTTTCAGTTTTAATTTTGCATAATTTTGTATAATATAGCTACAACAGTGTAGCTTGTATTTTTTTATATAATATTTTTTATTTTTATATATACTAGTGTATTGCATTTAGGTATAGTTTAGGTTTATCTCCTCTTCAGTTCTCATCCATCTTTTACAGCTATACACATCTGTCACAGTAAATCTTTATATAGGCGCATCGATCAGTCATCCATTCACTGTAGCTGTGCAAATTATGACTGGAACAAGGGCGATGGCATTTCACTCCAGCCATCGCCTCACTCTGCTGGCTCCCCATCAGATACAGAAATATTTTTAAGATGTTGTTGCTTTTTAAGGTTATGAATGGTTTTGTCCCATCATATGTGCAGGATCTTTTTTCACCGCAAAGTTTAAATTGTAGCATAAAGGTCAAATAACCAGACTCATGTTTATTCAGTGGCTTTGAACTCAAGTACAGCATGACATATTGGTTTTTATTTTGTTTTTAGACATATTTTTATCTCTGTTACTGTAATTGGTTATGTCTAATTGATTAATTTTGCTTAGTTTTATTCAATTCCAAACAGTATCTCATTATACAGTTTTAATTTCCGTTGTGTTTTATTTATTCTTGTTGAAGTGGTACATAAATCCACTCGATACTGACATAAATTTTTCTGCATGTACCTTTTTAATCTTGGCTGTTTTGTTTCTGGCAGAAATCTGTCTCTTCTGCCACCTTTAAAACAAAGAACTCGGCCATCATTGGAAAACTGCAGGTACAAATGTTGATGCTTAGACCGTTTACAGTATATAAGCCAGCTGTTATGCATTTATTTATTGTATATGTAAATTCTTGAATATGTGACATGTATAGAATGTTTAAAAGGAAGTAGAGAAAAATGAGTGTACACGTTAATGCGGTCTTTAATTGGGTGGTAGTGGAAGTTAGGATGGTTAAATCATTGCTGCCTCCCACTGGTGCTTCTGCTAATGACAACTTGGGAGAAAGGGGAGGGGCCTTTCTTCCCTGATGCCACAATCGGCTCAGATTAATGACCTAATGGGATCTTGGGCCACAGAGGCTCTGATGAGCCTCAGACTCGTCACTTTAGACCCTTTAGTTCGCAGTTCCCACAGTGGGCAGCCATGGGGCAAAAGGGCTGCAGGTTCTCCCTCTTCCTCTTCTCCCCGGTAGAGGTAGGACACCTTCATCTTAACTCGGGGGGGCCACCAAGTCCAGTCCTGAAGAGCTACTTTCCTGCAACTTCTGCATACAATCCTTCTCCAGCACACCTGAATCAAACAAATGTTTTGTTGTCAGGCCTCTGCAGAGCTGAATGACTGAATTCAGCGAGGTGTGATGGAGAAGAGATGCAGACGGAGAAGGTTTCAGGACTGTAGTTCTCGAGGCCAGAGCTGGGAACCTCTGTTTTACCTACTTTGAGGGGCAGATTTCCTATTTCAGATTCATTTGTTGATTTCCTATGTTTTTTTTTTTTGTGGCTTTCGAAATGTGATCGCTGGCGTTTATTTTGATAGTGAGCTTTGAAATTGGTAGCGCGTGGAAGAGTGAGAAAAATAATGCGTTTTGGAACTTAATTTAATTTTAGGTTTGTTTGATGTTAAATCAGCTTTTTTTTTTTAAACTGGGCCAACCCTTCCTTTGATACACTTATTTTTTTTTATTAAAAGTTACAAATTTGACTAAACCAAGGTTTATTCATGCAAAACGCCAAAGAGATCACAACGCATCGTTCTTTTCTGCAGGCCAACCTCGCTCTGTCTCCCACGGGTCTGCTGCCTTCACCCAAGGGTCCAGACGTGAAGCTGCAACCAGCACAGTTGTCCCCCTCCCCGCCCTGCACCCCTCTGAGCCCCACCCTGCGACCCCCACACCTGTCCAGCGAAGACGAGGACCCCGTTGGCTTCGACAGCCCTCCTGAAGGCGCCCCACTGCCGAGCTTTAACAAGGTAAACCCATGGAGGCACTGCAGTCATCAGACAGGAATGTTTATCGCATCATTTTCCCCAAAACCTACTTTTGGAGTCATTCCGTCACGGTTGAGCAGAACGAATCCTGGGTTATGGACCCACGTAAGCTTATTCACTCAATTAAATGGATTTTTGTGAATATTTGAGCTTTTGAGACAAACTGAGCCAATGATGGACAAAAATGAGCCGTTGTCACGCAGACACCCCCAAAGTGTTACTCACGCTACTTGGTGAGTGAGCTGTGACGACACAAAGAGGCACATGCACGCTGTCCTCACAGCCGCGCCTCTCATTGGCCAGTGTGCATCTTCAGGTCTGAGATAAGCTGGAGCAAGATGGTGGATTGAAGAAATAATCCACTTAGCCTAGTTAGAGTCCCTGGCGACAGCAGCGGGGTGTTCTCACGCAAAAGGTACTCAGATCTGGAACGTCACCAGAAATCATTTGGGGAAACAACAATAACTGATATTTAACTAAGACGACACAAAAAATGTTTTTGTTGTGGGAATAACAAATGGACAAAGAATATCAACCCTTAACTGAATGCTCATAGTCCTGTGCCTGGGAGCAGAATACTTTTGAGACAAAAAAGTGAACTGCACAGCTGTGTCACAATTTCACTCCCTTTAAAGATGATTGTTCTTTTCTTTTCTAAAACATGCTTGTACTCCTAACTTTATATTGACCTTTCTAGATTTTAACATGCATTTGAATACAATAAGGAAGCAAGTTAAAATGTAATTTGTACATCAAACCCTTTTATAACGAACCATATCATCACATTTCCAGCTCTGTAAATGACTGAATAGTGGATTTGTTGGATCATAATAGTTTGGTTGGCTTAAAGCTCTGATAGTGCTCTTTTGTAACATGTATAGGTGTTAGTTTTTTAGTTGGCATGTGATGCAGGAAACTATGAGGGAACAGAGGAATGAACCAGAGTATAATGATGAACGATATTGTTTTTAAAAAAAATAACCGTCTGAAAAGCGTGTCGTGCATTCGGATACCCTTGAATAAAATCTAGCGCACCTTCAGAAGTCACCTAATTAGTAAATAGAGTCCACGTGTGTGTGAGATTTAACCTCAATGTAAACACAGCTGTTCTGTGAAGGCCACAGGGATTTGTGGGAGAAGAAACAGCAGACAGGTCAGGGATAAAGTCATGCAATAGTTTAAAGCAGGATTAGGATACAAAACAAAATGAACATCTCAAGTTCATAGTGTTTGTATTTTAAATGACCTTTTTTTAATTCTAAAACATACCTGACATTTTTCGACCTTAATGTCCGTCTTCGTCAGAGGCGTCGTCTCAACGGTCGCCTCTGACGAAGACCGAAGTTACGTCAAAACATGTCCTGTATGTTTCAGACAAAAACGATGTCTGATAACAGCAGAAAGCAAGTAAGATTATATAATACACATCTTACACTGTTCAGTCCATTGTTTGAAAATAGAGCACCAAGTCCATCTATACTGACAAACTAGTGGAGGAAGCCCATAAATAATCAGGGAAGCAGCCAAGAGGCCTACGGTAACTCTGGAGGAGCTGCAGAGATCCACAGCCCTGGTGGGAGACTCTATTAACAGGACAACTATACATCATGAACTCTACAAATCTGACATCCTGTAGAAGAATGGCAAGAAAAAAAAAAGTTAGTGACAGAAAATCACGAGTTTAAAGTTTGACAAAAAGCCATGTAGAGAACACAAGCAAACATCTGGAAGGAAGTTGTTCTGAACCATTTCTATATACCTGATCTAACTTTGAATTCCCCCCCCCCCCCCCCCCCCCCCCCCCGCAGCTACAACATAAAATTTGTCTAGAGCCACTCAAAAACATTTTTTTTAAATAAACAAAACATTTATTTTCAAGCTAGAGAAATCAAAGTGTAATTTTCTGTACATTTTCAAAATGTACAGAAAAGAGAAAACTATTAATTTTGTAAAATCAGGCCAGGTGAGAGCCTCTTTCCGTGGATGTTGGAAATGAAGAAAACGTACATAGCCATCACAGGAGCTGTGCTTATATTTTAAAAAGCAGAGTTTTAAAGCTTTGAAAAAAAACTTTAAGAGCCCAGCCAACATTGCTGCCTTTCAGTTGTACATATTCTGTGCAGATATTGCATAAAAAATGTGCAGAAGAACAGCTAAAACCACTCTTTCTTATCACTTTTATAACTTATAAAACATTTCTTCTACATTTTTTTCCCCATAATAGCCACAGTGGAGGGCCCAAAGAGGCACATGTGGCTACGGGTTGCAGACCCATGGCTTAGATCAAAGAATATGCAGAACCAGATTAGACCCTTTGGCAAGACTTGAAAATATATGTTTACAGAAGCTCTCCATCCAGTCAGGCAGAGCGTGAGCTATTTTCAGTCAGACCTGCTAAGAACATGGAGTCATACTCCCCAAAACACTGAAACTGTGCCTGCCAATGGCAATGTTGGTATTAAATCAGAAGGACTGAATAATACAATTATATGCCACACTACTTAGATTTTTATCAGTGAATGTTTTTTAAACTTTCCATTTTCAGAGATGTATTCCACAACCCAAATCTGATTTAAAAAAAAAAAAAAAAAGTGAGGTTTGAATTTTTAAGTGGAAAGTGCAGCCGGTATGGAGGCTTTTGCAGGTCGCTGCATGTCTAGTACAAATAAAACAGCTTATCTCTTTAAAATATTTTGGTCCCGCTCTCTTAAATAACTCTGTCGCCCTCTACTGGTTGTCTTGTAGAACACGTCTTTCGGCCACTGGAGACTTGAGAATCAGCTTTTTGGAAAACCTGAAAAAATTGAACGGAGATGAACAAATCCTATTTAATGCAGTGTACTTGATTTAATTTTGTAAATCCACGATGTGCTACACGGCTTCTTAATCCACTCGTAACCCTTTCTCATCTTGTCCAAACAGACCCGGGCACGGTTATCATTTAAGAGGCGTCCCACCCACGAGACAGCACAGAATGGTTCAGCAGGAGAGGAGGCGGGAGGCGCTGCGAGTGAGCTGTCCCCGTGTGAGCTGGGACGTCCGGGAGAGAAAACGGGGACAAGGACCAGGTGTTCGCCGATCTGACGGAGAGGGAAGCTGAATCCGGGCAGCTGGGCAGTGTAAAAGAAGCTGGAAACGGAGAGGAAGACTGGGAAAAGATTGAGGCTGAGGTGGCACGGAGCGACGCAGATGGCAGAAGGGATCTGCAGCAGGAAGGGGAACAAGACACGCCTGCAGAGGCTTTGCGGGAGGGGCAGGAGCCTTTACAGCCTGACGAGCAGATGGAGGTCATCGTTAAGACAGAAAAGGGGCAGGACGAGATGCCTCAGGTGGCGAAGGCCGGAGAAAATGACACTATGTGAACTGTAAAAGTGATTTATTTCTTGGAAGAGTACAGATAAGTTTATCAGTGCTTATAATCAAGAGAAGTAGTCTATATAAAAATATCTTGGTCCTGCTCTCTTAAATTACTCTGTCGGCCTCTACTGGTTGTCTTTTAGAGTGGTTCTTTCAGCACTGGAGACTTGAGAAGCAGCTGTTTGGAAAACAGCTTTGGAAACATGTGAGATTGGGTGGAGGGGGGGTGGATCATGGTCATGGCATCATGGGAAGCTTTTATTACATTTGCAAACCACCTTGTTTGCAGGACGTTTTTTAAAAATGGTCCAAGACTGTAACATGAGTTCAGCTTCACCTCTGGGGTCTGTCATTTATGCTACGCACTGAATAGTATAAAATTAAAGGCATGATAATGGCAAAAATAGAGATTACATGGATTTTTTTTTATATATGTATGATGTTAAACTAAATCACTTTAAATTGCTTTCTTATTTTTGTTTAAAAGTACTGTATATGTTGGGTTGTCTCTCTTTGTATTTTTTGCTTGTGTGCAACAACATGTACAGATGCTCTGACCTTTATAAATATTAAAGTAAATTACGTCCATTACGAACAAACAAAAGCTGGTCAGTTATGAATACTCCTGGTTATCACAAATAAAAGCCTTAAAAACCTTGGATCATTATGCTGCTTAGATGATGATTAACAATCAGTTTTTCTAGAACAATCCCCCAGATTTTGAAATTTCATGTCTCCTCAAGATTCCCAATACATACAAAAGAGAAACGGGCCCACAGCGTCCTTCCCTGTACACAGCAGTTGGAGTAAAGGGCTTCTCACCATATTCCTGAATTGTTCCATGAGATTTCTATTTGAAACCAGCACTGTATGTGAACTGTATTTTTCAATGTATTCCATCATATCTTCTGTTTTACCAGTTTTTAATATGTAAATATTCGTGTTTTCCATGAGGCCATGCATTCCTAACAAGTTCCAGATGGCCTCTGGAAGAAGAAACAGACCTGCAGTATGCCGGTTGTCTTCTGTACGTACCACTTGGAAGGAGGTAATTTTCAACATATTTAATTGTTTGCTGTTTTTTGTCAGCCAAACAACTAAGTTGGCATTAAAATAGTGTCTAATGGCTATTATGGCAGCTTAGTGGCCACAAGAGGTCACTATTTGTGGCAGTTTCTAAAGTTTAGTGTCAGCAGCAGTGATCCTGCATTAAAGGAGCAATAAGCGATTTTTCCACCACTAGGGGGAGCTTGAGCACCGTCTATAGACCAAAACAAAGCCAGGTCCCAGCTAACGGCTATTAGAATCTCCCAGTGAAGTAATGGAAACAATGGTCCAAGATCCAGAGTAAAGAAAAATAACTAAAAAAAAAAAACTAAAAATTATCCCAAGAGGGAAAAGACTTTAAAAGCACTAGGAATGCAGTATGAACGTTGGTGTTGATTGAAGTGGAAGCTAAAGCTAAGATGATAGGATGTGACTGCAGAGTTGATTGACGTGAGTAAATGTTCTGATTTATACTGTGATAATAGTAATAGCAAAGTTTCTTCTTAGCCTCTACAGTCTGAAGTAAAAACATTATAAATTGATTGATTGGTTCTTACCTTGGTGCTGTGTCCCTGTTTGCGTTTATGAATGGGAAATAAAATTTTCCGTGATGTTCTGATACCAGGCTCTTAGAGTTGCTGTTAGATCGGTTTATTTAATTACTAACGCTTGATCGTCAGTCAAGCCGAGCAGCTGCTTTACCACAAGGCATTTCAGAGGGCCAGGCTTAGTTCAACATTATTATTAATAGTGACTTATTAATTTTTATTTATATTATGCTTTCTGATAGTTCTGCGGTACTGCTGGTAGATGGCGCCACATCTGTTTATATCTGCTCATTGTGCCTGGTGCTGGCGTTATTTTTACGCTCAAAAAGGACACTCGGTGTATCTAACCTTATTTTATCATGATCAAACTGTTTCTGGTCTTTTTTTAAAAGCATATAATGTGGCTATTTTTACCTTTTTAAGTAAAAAATTTGTTAGGAAATCTCAATAATGTAACCCGGAGAGCAGCATTAAACTAAACACATTTCATGTTGGTTATGTGTTGAGATTCACCTTTCTTTTGGATCTTTTTCAAACTCCTGAGAAGAAAGTTTCCATGAAACATCCCAAATGATTTAAAGGAAATCTGTATTTGTGTTCAATTCACTACATATATAGAACAAACTCTTTGCATGCTTATGTTTCAGCAAGAATCATTGGTTAGTTTTGATGTCTGTCAGAATTATCTGGTTAAGTAACTTAGATATAGTTTATCTTGGTTCCTTTTTGCTTTCATTTTAGGAGTGAATATGTTTATTTCAAACCCAAGGCTTTGTTATCTTGGACAATTTATGTATACATTGAAAATATAAGTCATAAGATTTGCTTTATTGTCAAATAGTTAAAGGAGCTATAAGTAAGATATTTATTGTAAAATCAACCTAAATCATTCTCATTTGTCACCTGGGATGGAAGTAACATTCCCTATGAACAATCCGTCCTCCATCAACAATGTCTTAATCACATTTTCTCCTTTCAAACCTAGAGGTATGGTCCAGATAACTTTGGTTTAGTGTAGTTCCGTGTTTACTTCCTGGTTCCTGAGCCAATCATATAGAGTTCCCGGTGTCCCCAAAACAGAGCGCAGCATTTTGGTATTTATCTTGCAAAAGAGAGGAGCACCTGCCAACATGGAAGACAGTAAGAGAAGCGGACCAGAAATTTAACAGAATACAACATCATAGACCTGTCCTGTGGAAGTAGAAATTCACAACAGCAACACAACGTTTTAAAAATGAGATATTAGATTGTTGTGATTGGGAAGCTGTTGTACTGATTTGAGCCACATGATATTACTATAGCTCCTTTAAGTATTTGCAGATATTGTGAAAACTGGATCATGGCTATGGTAATCCTAATCTCATTGTTCAACAGTATTTTGTCATACAGCGAGTCAGCAGCGATGATTCGTTTGTGAAGTCGACTTACCGTAAATGTCTCTGGTTGTCATTTCTAGAATTTGCAGAAGTCGCTCGTCCAGTTTGTGGTCATGACCTCGAGGGGATAGAAGAACTCTGAAGAGTTTGTGGCCCTAACTTCCCACAACTTCTCTAGTTTTGCTTTCAATTTGTAGGATTTTTTTTTTGACTGAGATCCATCTAAATAACTTAGAATATCACTAAAATATGAGGTTATTTAAGTAATTCAATGCAAAAAGCTAAATCCATTTAGTATGTAGATTCATTACACAGAGTGACAGATTTAAATTCTATAATCATTTTTATTTTTAATTGATTATGACTTACAGTTTATGAAAAAAACAAATTTAAATTTAAGACCAATGTCATTTTTGACACTGGTCTTAAACCAAGATGGTTGGACGAGTTCAAATTCGTAGGAAGTGGGTGATAAGGGGAGTAGAAAATGTATCCTGCCTTACAGGACAAACAATCATTCTCACACACCCTCTTGCCTAAGGAGGATTTAGAGAAGCCAATTAACCAAACAGTCATGTTTTTGGACTGTGGGAGGAAGCCGGAGTACCCGGAGAGG
>NC_046378.1:33430406-33561562 GCF_011125445.2 Fundulus heteroclitus
AAATGAGCATTTAATTTATAGCCTTTATTTATTCATACTCCAAATGGAAATGCACTGACAGGTGCAACAAGCGTGATTGGAAGACGGGGAGGAATATAAGTTGATGAGTGAGGAAAATGAGGGAGAACAAAAAGCAGAAGAAGTGATCATTGTGGACCAGGAAGTAGCAAAGATTAGTAAAGATGAAGTAGAGAAGACAATATAAAAGGATGATGAACGGAAAGGTAATTGATTCTGATGATATACCGGTGGAGGTATGGAAGTGAAAAGAAAAGACAGCCGTAGAGTTTTTGACTTGGCTGCTCATTGAGATCTTAGAGAGCGAGAACATGCCTGAGGAATGGAGAAGTGTGCCGGTACCAATTTTCAAGAACAAGGGAGAGGTGCAGATTTGTAGAAACTACACAAGAATAAAGCTGAGTCAGAAACTGAAGTTATGGGAAAGCATTGTAGAAGCTAGACTGAGGTCTGTGATCAGCAGTATGGTTCCATACCCCAGAAAAAGTACAACATATGCAGAATTGTCTTTGAGGAGGTTGGTGGAGAAGTACAAGGAAGGTCAGATGGAGCTGCGTTGTTTTTGTAGATCTAGAGAAAGTATGTCAACAACCGGCATGTATTCAACCCATCCACAATGCAAATCAGAGGTAGATAAAAACATTATTTTGAATAGATAATATTTTAAACAATGATCCTCCAAATTAGAAATCAGTAACCATTCAGAAATGTGATTTCTTAATACTATGTAATAAGTATTATAATATATTAATACTCAATACTATGTAATTCTCAGGATGATTTGAATTGGCAACTCTTAAAATGTGAAAGGAAAAGTATGACGAAAGCACATCCAGTTCACCTGTAGCTGCCAAAAAACAATTAGCTTAATAGATTCCTTTGAAGTTTCACCAAAGACCATAGTGCTATTAAAGTTATACAAACATTATCTGACGATTGCAGGGAGAACGAAACTGACAAACGCTAGATTTAAACAACGGTAACTATCAACAAAGGTAGCTGGTAGCACGCTATCAGTGTTAGCAGCTAACGGAAGATCAGGGAGATTGTATAAATGACCATTTTTGTCGTATTTCAGTGTAATGAGTGGATCGTGAAACGCAAAGGTTAACGTTCCATCAGTTTCATAAAGTTGCCATAACCTTAAAAACACAACCCAATGAAATGAAGAATGCCTAAATTGTTTCATCCAAAACTAATTTTCTCCATTTCTGGAAAAACCTTGTCCTTTAATGTGTGTTATTCTTCTGATAAAGAAGTCGCAGCAGTCAGTACAGACACCCTATAACTGGACTATAAAGGGTTAAAAGTCCTTGGATAGTTACAGAAAATCTAAATTCATTAGAACAACAAAATAATGTGTATGGCTACTAATAGTTCTGTAAGTGGTGCACATAAAACATCTCTTTGTGTGAAAAAAAAAATGTATGGATTGGTACAAAATGTGGTCGCACGGTTCCCAGTACAACAGCAGCTGATGCAAGGAGCTGAGTTTAGTCAGGGGACTTTCACTCTGACCTTTTAACAATCTGATTCCCAACCCAGGACCAGACTGGGGGCATCCCTTAAACTAAACTAAACACTTGCAGCTTAACAATGATGAAGTACCAGCTTGCAAGAAATGTCTAAATGTTTTGTTTGAAAAGAAAATCAGGAACTATTAGCCTAAAACATACTTGCTGTGTTTCCTGGTTGCAGATGTTTAGGCTCTGATTTGTCTCTATTTACATCTTCTTGCTTCCTTTTTTGTGATGCGACCCAGTTGGTTGGAAAGTCGTTTATCTCCATTATGTCATTTCAAACAAATTTGTGTATTTGTTCGTGTATTTGTTACGTTTTTGCATTTACATGTTTCCTTACGTCAAATTAACATGAAAATCTTTTAACCCCGTGCTCTTTCAAATGTGCTTGTTGCACCATTGTTTGTTCTTCCAAACAATGGTATTTGCTGCTTTTTCTTCTAAAACTACACGTGGCACACTGTTTCGGTCCTGCTCTCATTGAACCCTTTGAGAGCCCAAAGCAGCATATGGAGCAAAGAGATATGTGACGTGGGTTATGAACTAGAGACAAATAACAGCACAAGAATACACCACCGTGTTGCTGCCTTTTTTTTTTTTTTTTTTTTTTTTTTTTTTTTTTAAGGCAACAAAAAGATGCATGTGTTCTTTTAAGCAGAGAGTTTATACACATTAACTATCACAATCCCTAGGTGAACAATAATGATTTCAGCTACTTTTGACAAAAAAGCAATTACTAGATTAGTTTTATCAGAAAGTAACCCTAAAGATTCTAGGACCAGGCAGAGGAAGTGGAAATGACGAAAACAAGACTTGGACTTGAGTTCATAACTTGTTTTCAGATCTCTCTGAAGAGCAACTCACCCATACAGCCTGCACCACCCTATTCTAATTTTGGCATCTGGCCATTCTTCTTCCTTTTTTGGCAGAAAGGCGATCAGAGATAAGCACTGCAAGCTGCTACACATTTGTAAATACCATTTCACACCCCAGTCGAATACAAAATTCCAATTATGTCAAAATTTACTCCAGGTATTTGTGTATATTTATTTTCTTTCTCATTTATCACATGTTTTATGAACATAAAATTAGACGTATGGTCATAATAGTATGAAAGACAGGTGCGTCTTGTCAGTATGACTATGTTTTTTGTAATAAGTGTGCAATCCTAATATTTTTTTGTTATCACACCATCAGACACATTTAATTTATTTTTTTTTCTCATCTGAAAGCTGTTTTAAGTGTTTTAAAATGCTTCTACTCGTACAACTCCAGTTTCAACAAAACTGACTCCAACTAAAGTGTCACGCATAGTGTTTAAATAACATGTGTTTCAATACATTTAATTAAGCATCATGTACCGCTGAGAACAAAGGTTTTTTTTTTTTTTTTTTTTTTTTTCCTCGCTGTCATTATACCAGATTAGGTTTTAGGATAATTAGAATTACCAGAATTGTTACTGTCTGCAGAATGCCAGAGTTTGTTCTTTAGAGTTTTGTTCTTGAGTTTTTCTTTACTTTATTAAAATAATCTTCTAGTTATTTGGTAGAAATACCTTTTTATTTTATAACCTAGCTAGGTCAAACTTTTTTTTATTTTCCTTCCACAAGCTTCTCACAATAATTTCATAGGATTTTGACTCTGTGGTATGCTTAGAATAATTTTCTATTCAGAATGCCCTTTAGCACCCAGAGTTTACATTACTGAACAATATCCTGAAATGTGGCTTCAACCTTTCCACATGATTGCTCTATCCTCATTATTCCTTAAATTTTGGAAAGTGCCCAAGTCGGTCCTGCAACAAAGCACCCACCCAACATGGTTCTGCCACTCCTGTGGTTCATAGTTTGGATGCTGTTCTCAGGCTGGCAAACCTCACCCCTTTTTATGAAAATGTACCAATGGTCATTCGGACCACTTATATCTTAGTTTAGTCAGACTCAGGACAGACGTATCTCTGGAATGAACCTTTAATGCATTTGCAATCTGTAAAATGGCTATTATGTTGCTTTTGGAAAATGGCTTCTTCCTCTCTGAGTGGTTTTTCAGCCCATGTCACTGCAGAACTCGTTTCACGGTGGATAACGTCACTCTTATCAGCTTCAGCCACCAACGTCTTTTGCCTTTTTAGTTCTTCTGGCTTTATGTGCACATTTTGCACCAAACAGGTTCATCTCTGGGACAACGATCATGTCTTCCTGCTGAACAGCATGACAGCTGGACCTTCCCATACTGTTTATACCTTTTTATTGATTCGCATCTAGAAATTCTACCCAAGGATGAACCGATTTTTCTATGATGTCACACAGGGATCAGTGTTTTTGAGGTGTTGCCTCAAAATACATCCTGACATGTTTCCATTTAACGCAAATGCTGGGAATTATCGTATCTGGTGCTTAAGCCATGACATCATATTCTGGGCTTTCCCAAATTACATAAAGGTACTGTCATGTGAGTGTAAGTAAACTTCTGAATTTTGAACAAAGTAAATCTCTCTCCGTCAATACTGGCTATTTAGCTAAAATCGATGACTTTGGTAGTCCTCGCTGACCCCAGTCTTATTTAATTTAAGACAAGTGGAAAATGCTTGCACCTCTTACATTTCTGCTTTCACCTGTACATTAAAACCATTTAAGGCTTTCTTTAAGCTCTCTACCTCATCAGCCTGTTTCTGTTTCAGGTCACCGTAGATTTTTATTCATCGCTTTGTCTTTAATTCTGTTAAATTTGTTTCATCTGAACAGCAACACAGTACCAGTCGGTGTCAGTAGCGCCTCCCCGTTACCTCAGGGCAGCAGACGCACATGGATGAGTTTAGCTCATCCACCGATGAAGGACTGTATTGTAAGTGAAAACACTAAATGTTTACCAGTTTTAAGAGCTGTGCAGAGGAGAGCTATTCACTGAGGTCTGGTCTAAAAACACCTCATGTTTTCCTGGAAAGGCGGCAGGCATTAGAAGAGCCAGTTTCCCTGCGGCAGAACTTGCTGACTTGAGGAAGCTAAAGCTGCTTACCGTACAAAATACGGCCGAGCGCTTGTGTGCTTTATTTCACCTCAACTTTAAGAGATTTCCAGGGTAGATTTACAAACTTAAACGTTTTTTTTTTATCAGGCTCGGGATAGATTGTGTAGCTTTTGGCCCTCCGACTGCTGATTCCATATCAAGCGGATATGTTAACGTCTGCGGAGCCTGATATCATGTGCTTCTCCTCTCCCGCCTCTGGGAACCTGGAGTCAACATCAGGAAAAGAAAGCAAGCTTTGTGTGGTCAGTCTGGGTTCACTACTTCTTCTTTCGCGGCCGCTGGTCACACAGTAAACCTCGTGCCTCCATCCACAGTCTGGAATGGAGATACTGGTGGAGCACGTCATTGAACGCTCGTTGTGGCCGTCTGAAATATCTCGTCTCAGATCGATTCGAGTCATTTTAAAAAAGAAGCATTTGCTGTTTTACCCCTTGGCTTTGAACATCATAAAATTAAACGACTGTTTCAGGGTTTGGAAAGCTGGTCGCATGACTCAACCACCAACAAGGTCTCCCCTTTCGCTGCTATCAATGTGAATGCCATTAAAAGATGCACAAAGCTTGCTTTGTCAGGAAAAAAATCCAGATAAAAGTGATGTGCACAGCTTATAATGTGGTTTTGCATACCTTGTGTGCAAAAATTGGCAAATTTTAAAAAACAAAGTTGCATTGCTTGCATGGGGAAAGGCTGATTATTAGAGACAGCAGTGGGAATATGGAGCTCAGGTATTGATAGTTTAGTATATCATAAACAGGGTCCCGATCCGACAATAGAGATCCAACATTTCAAAATTATTCACCTTTTCTAATATATTTCTTTGCAAAGTTTAGGTATCGACGCTTTTGCTTAGCGCTGTTGTTGTTGTTGTTCACATGACTCCATTGAATGCTTGTTTGGCTGAATGCCGAGTTTTAAGATTTCTTCTGAAACTGACGGTGATCCCAATCATTGTTTGTGAATTCTTTGTAAGACTTCTGAAGAACTTGCATCACGTGGCCAGAGCGCTGCATTAAGGAAGCCCTTTTTTTTTTTCTAACCATCTCCTTGTTTAGACATGCTGAATTGCTCCATATGCTAGATTACAGCATGCTTCAGATGTGGTCTAACATTTCCAGGGACACTCTCAGAGGAGCGGAGGGGTTACAGAGCCGAGCTGCGTGAGGAGCTCTGGGGCCTTTTTTCCCAGGCATTGAGCCCCAAAAATAGTTTGAGCCGATCTCTCTTGTAGAGAAACATAGTTTCCCACTCCTTCACAGCCAGGCTTGGGGTCCCAGATGAATGAAACGTGTGCAGCACTGATAACCAAGTGTTTATTTCCATGTATGGCTCATTGTTATCTGCTTGTTCTCTCTGCCACAAAGAGAGTTAGAGAGATTGTTTGTGAATGCAGCCAAACTTGATGTTTTTTTTTTTTTTTGTTTTGCTTTTTGGGTTTCTTAAAAGACAAATTGTAAAAGATGAATTTTGCTGTAGTTGACACCATGTTGTTCTTTTGGACAACTAATTTATTCATGTGGGAACTAATTGAGGAAAGATCAGAGTTATTGCCATCTTGTGACGCAGAAAGTGAAATTTATAATTTCTCACATAGAATTAAAAGGGGGCTTGAAGAATGCCCCATCTACCAAATTTATTCTTATTTATTTATTTTACTTTTAAACAGTTCACTGTAAATTGCTTAATGCGAACGTTTGTGTAATGCTTTCTAAAATGTCCCCACTTCTACTGTTAATAATAATCTTACCATTAGTATTGATCATGTTTTTTTTTTTTTTTTTAGTTTTTCAGCAATATCTGTGTGTTTTATAACAAAAAATAAAGGAATTAGACAATAACAATGATCGACTGAGTACTGAAACCTTGTCCCAGTAGTTAAGCCCTCCACTAAGCGCTCTGAAAATGTAAATAACCAATCTGTAATGACCACTGATTAAGAGAATGGTAAACATTTAAAGTTTCTTTTCAGCTAGTTATGTTTCAGATGGGATTTGAAAGCTGGTTTCATAGGCAAGCCAGACGCCTGGAGTTCAGTAGGATTTAGCCGACTCTGGACCTTTTCTATAGTGCTGCCATAGCTTCTTAAATTGCAACCCTAATTGATGTCTCAGAAATGTATGGATTGACGTCTAATAAAACTAAAGGATTGCAACCCAATAGGAGGGAAGAAACCATATCTGTTAAATATTGAGGTGAATATATTTTGCTTTTGCTTCATGTATAAGGGCAAATATTTCTAATTTCCCAGTTAAAGGAGTGGATAATTGTGAAGTTGAAGAAGGAGAATGCATGTTTTTTTTTTTTTTTTTTTAAATAAAATTTTTAAAAGAATAGCATGCGTTCATGTTGAGCTCCCAGGTTCAATACGTTATAGAAACCCATTTTGTTTCAATTGCAGCTGCAAGTCTTTTGGGGTACGTCTCCAATACTTACACATTAAAGACCAACATTATTACTTGCAAAATAACTCAAGATTAGGCAGATTAGACACAGAGCATGTTTGATTTTTCTTGCCAAAGAGGGGTTGGACTTTGACTAGGCCATTTTAGCACATGATTTTGATCTATACCACTCCGTCGTAGCTCTGGCTGCATGTTTATGCTGGAAGATGAAACCCCCCCCCCCCCTCCCCCAGTTTCAAGTTTTCTTTTACCATGTCTAGCATTTACTTTCTTCCAGCATTGCTCTGTATTCAGCTCAAATCCATCTTCTAATTAACTCGCACTAGCTTTCCTGCCTCTGCATTCCCACAGCTTTATCTGACCTACACCGTATTTCGGTGCACATCCCTACGCGGCTTATGGTTAACAAAGAAACGGGACTTCTAACTGATTTCTTTTTGTCGCTGTTCTGTAATTCCCATTGTTTTATAACCTAATGTTGTTTGAAAATTCTCCACAATTTCACTCCCACATTGTAGATCTTTACTTCTTCAAAACATTGAAAATCTTGTATTTTTCTCCCTCCCCATCCAGTTTAAAGTCCCCGTTTGTCTTTTCCCAGCATTACGAAACCTTTCTTCACCCCGAACATCTCAGCGGCGACCATAACAAAGAGCCCAGCTTCCTTCGGCTGTACGATTGTGATTTGGGTATTCTGCTATGTGTTTGTTTTGGAAGGACAGGAAAGGGTTAACAATTGGAGCTTACAAAATAACAGTGTTGGAGGGGAGGGGGGGGGGGGGGGGGGGCTCTGGTAATTACTGCTTATCAAATATGAGGCAGGAGAGTTTAGGAAACGGGTTTTGGACGTGGAGCGGGAAAAACGCAGACGAGTCCAAGCAGACGCTCTGCAGGTTCTCCTCGGGTCTGGGTGGAGGGAACGGGGTGATGAGGTCATGTTGAGAATAAGGGGGTGGGAGGGAAAATAAAGTGTGTGATTAACATGTGGGGTGTGTGTGTGTGTGTGTGATCCGTGTTTTCACGGGCGCTGGTCCAAAATGTGCAGAGTGGAGGCAGAGGGAATGACGGACTGGAAATGACCGCTCAGGAAACACGACAGAGCTGGTGGCTGCGAGCAGGCAGGCATGAGTGTCTTAATGATGTATAAAAGTAAAATGGAAACGCCATGTAGTGCAAAAGCTACGGACGGAAAGGGAGCGGCCACCCAGGCAAGATGCAAATCGTTTAATGGCATGATGCATGAGAGTTTCCACAAGCTTGGAGCTATTTGACTACAAACCTGTGCAAACAAACACATTAGCTGTTCGAATGCGTTATACATAAGAAGGAAAAATGGATTAAAAGCTTAAATTTATATACATTCCAGTCTGACGCCGACTTATCAATCGGGCCCAGATATGTGCCGAGTTACTGGCCCTGAAAGGGAGGTGTGGAGCTAGGGAAAAGCCGAAGAGGCCGAGCGGCGATAACAGCTTGAGGCTCCGAGGACAGGTCCCTGCTGTCACAGGCTCCAGCATGATGCTGACCAGCTGCAGGGTGAAGGGCTCACTTCCTGTCACTCTTCAAGGGAGTTCCTCCACGGACGGCGCCAGAACTGGGCAAACTGCTGCCGGAATCCTTTTTTTTCTTCTCGAATTGGCCTCATGTCTGCATTTCACAAACCGTCTGCTGTTTTTTAAAGGAGGAGAAGGAAGTGAAACATCATCTTCATTGCAGATTATCCGCGTTGTTCTGAGGTTTTCTGTGAATCTAGCCTAAAATGGGTTCAGTTATGATCTTTCGTTAAGCCAGGTCGCTTCTCTCCTTATGACATCTGAGATTCTCTCATTCATCAAATATGGAAAAACATTTGGAAAAAGAATATTTTCAAGTTGGAGTAAAACTGTTAATTATTCATACCTATTGATCTGGGACAGCACAAAGTCATGTTATAAAGTAACCGCCGGCTATTTTGTAGTCCTTCACCCTGTTAGGACTTATGAATTGTAAAGAAAAATGAAAGCACCTCTAAAATAATTAACAGAAGGCCTATACAAGAGATTTAAAAGTCTACACATCACTGGGTTTTGTGGTGTAAGAAATGAGAACAGGATAAAACTTATTCCATGTTTTACCCGTGCAGCTCAATTAAAAACAAACTGTTCTTTGTAAAATAAAATAAACTCTCCAAATCTGTCTGATTGTTGGGACACCTCAGCACAGCCCTGGTCAGATCACACCACTGATTTTCTGCCTGGTTCATGTCTGGCTCTGGCTGTGCAGTTTTTGTTCATTTAGATGTTGCTTTTGGCTATTTTCATGCTGAAAACTAAAATCTTTTCATCTTCAGCTTTCTATCAGTCCACTCTCTTCAAATCCCCTCCATCTTGACTAAATCCAAAAAATGCATAAAGCAACACTCCTAAGCATGATGCTGCCACCATCATGCTTTACTGCGGCTATGGTCTTCTTGTGATTTCCCACTAAGGTATTTTTCAAATTCAGGAAAGGCTTCTATTTTGCCATCTAGCTTTAAAAGTCAGTCAAATTAAAGGAGTTCTATATACTTTATAGGTCTGTCAGCCTCTTCGCAGTCTACTTTATCACATTTTCTCTGCTTGATAACTGTCTCTGACAGGCATGCGTAAGACTCTAGTATGTATGTATGTATGTATTGTCAGTTCTTTATATTTTATAGAATGTGGCAGGGATGTTTTTTTATGTATAATTTGTATTTATTTATAGATTACACAGAGTTGATTGTTCACTGTTTGCATTGACACGAGCCTGTCAGACCATGAGACAAAAGGGAAAACAATCACTGAATTTTGCATCATTCATTTTCATTTTGCACAATTCTTTTTCATTTTCATATGAAGTATAAATTTAACTGAAAGTCCGATATTATTCCAAGTTACTTCTCTTCTGTTACCTATTCAGTGTAGGTACCCTTAACACAGATTTTCTTTTTACTCCTATACAAAAACAATCACGTTGTCTCTGTTTTTTTGTAAGATAAGTACGAGGCGACCTGCCATGTAGACACTTTCTGTAAACCTGAATTTAGCTTTTCTGCAGAAGCATCCCAGGTTCTCTTAGCAGCATTGGCTACTGTGTTACTAGCATGCATCTTTGGGTTTAGATCAGATCTTTACTATATAAATCAAAAAGAGTGGGACCTAAAGTGGTTCCTTGTAGAATTCCTGTGCTTGCGTTTTTTTTTTTTGTTTTATTTATTTATTTTTTAAGGATTTTTTTTTTTTTTTTTTTTTTTTTTTTTTACAGTTTAGCTTTGATTCAAACCATTATAATAGCATCTATATTTTGAATGTTTTGAGATTAGAGTGCTTGTGTTAACTTTGTCAACTTAGTGTTTAATAGTAAAGTTAGTATTTAACAGTACATTTTAAATAAAATGTATTATTGAATTGTTTTCTATTCTATTGTTTTTTCCCCCCAGAAGGATTCTCCATCCGTGGCTGAGCTGGCTGGAAAGTTAAAGGGTCATATTTTACCAACGCCCAACTCAAATGATGAGGTGACCATCTAATAGGAAATAGACAAAAAGTCCAATGCTTGCATATTAAAACATCTTCGACATTCTGACGTCCGACCTTTTTTAACCCAAAATGTTTTTTTTTTTTTTTTCCTGCCTGCAGTTGCCTTTTCGAGGAAGACCTCCTTGTTCTCTAAAGTTGCAAAATTCGACCCAAGATAAGGAAGTGTCAGATGTGGGTATTTTGGCTCCTCTGTAGATCTTTGTGCTACAGTCGGCTTCTTGAAAATTTGAGATATTTAGATTTGTTTCATCGACTTTCAAGCCTCACAGTTTGTTGATCAAAGGAAATGTGTGATTTCTCTTTCAGTTTTAATTTTGCATAATTTTGTATAATATAGCTACAACAGTGTAGCTGTATTTTTTTATATATATATTTTTTATTTTTATATATACTAGTGTATTGCATTTAGGTATAGTTTAGGTTTATCTCCTCTTCAGTTCTCATCCATCTTTTACAGCTATACACATCTGTCACAGTAAATCTTTATATAGGCGCATCGATCAGTCATCCGTTCACTGTAGCTGTGCAAATTATGACTGGAACAAGGGCGATGGCATTTAACTCCAGCCATCGCCTCACTCTGCTTTCTCCCCGTCAGTAAAGAAATATTTTTAAGATGTTGTTGTTGCTTTTTAAGGTTATGAATGGTTTTGTCCCATCATATGTGCAGGACCTTTTTTCACTGTAAAGTTTAAATTGTAGCATAAAGGTCAAATAACCAGACTCATGTTTATTCAGTGGCTTTGAACTCAAGTACAGCATGACATATTGGTTTTTATTTTGTTTTTAGACATATTTTTATCTCTGTTACTGTAATTGGTTATGTCTAATTGATTAATTTTGCTTAGTTTTATTCAATTCCAAACAGTATCTCATTATACAGTTTTAATTATCCTTGTGTTTTATTCACTCTTGTTCAAGTGGTACATAAATCCACTCGATATTGACATAATAATTTTTTCTGCATGTACCTTTTTAATCTTGGCTGTTTTGTTTTTGGCAGAAATCTGTCTCTTCCGCCACCTTTAAAACAAAGAACTCGGCCATCATTGGAAAACTGCAGGTACTAATGTTGATGCTTAGACCGTTTACAGTATATAAGCCAGCTGTTATGCATGTATTTATTATATATGTAAATTCTTGAATATGTGACATGTATAGAATGTTTAAAAGGGAGTAGAGAAAAATAAGTGTACATATTACATGTTAATGCGGTCTTTAATTGGGTGGTAGTGGAAGTTAGGATGGTTAAATCATTGCTGCCTCCCACTGGTGCCTCAGTTAATGACAACTTTGGAGAAAGGGGAGGGGCCTTTCTTCCCTGATGCCACAATCGGCTCAGATTAATGACCTAATGGGATCTTGGGCCACAGAGGCTCTGATGAGCCTCAGACTCGTCACTTTAGACCCTTTAGTTCGCAGTTCCCACAGTGGGCAGCCATGGGGCAAAAGGGCTGCAGGTTCTCCCTCTTCCTCTTCTCCCCGGTAGAGGTAGGACACCTTCATCTTAACTCGGGGGGGGGGGGGGGGTGGCACCAAGTCCAGTCCTGAAGAGCTACTTTCCTGCAACTTCTACAAACAATCCTTCTCCAGCACACCTGAATCAAACAAATGTTTTGTTGTCAGGCCTCTGCAGAGCTGAATGACTGAATTCAGCGAGGTGTGATGGAGAAGAGATGCAGACGGAGAATGTTTCAGGACTGTAGTTCTTGAGGCCAGGGCTAGAAACCTCTGTTTTACCTACTTTGAGGGGCAGATTTCCTATTTCAGATTCATTTGTTGATTTCCTATGTTTTTTTTTTTTGTGGCTTTCGAAATGTGATCGCTGGCGTTTATTTTGATAGTGAGCTTTGAAATAAGGAGCACGTGGAAGAGTGAGAAAAATAATGCATTTTGGAACTTAATTTAATTTTAGGTTTATTTGATGTTAAATCAGCTTTTTTTTTAAACTGGACCAACCCTGCTTTGATACACTTATTTTTTTTATTAAAAGTTACAAATTTGACTAAACCAAGGTTTATTCATGCAAAACGCCAAAGGGATCATACCGCATCGTTCTTTTCTGCAGGCCAACCTCGCTCTGTCTCCCACGGGTCTGCTGCCTTCACCCAAGGGTCCAGACGTGAAGCTGCAACCAGCACAGTTGTCCCCCTCCCCGCCCTGCACCCCTCTGAGCCCCACCCTGCGACCCCCACACCTGTCCAGCGAAGACGAGGACCCCGTTGGCTTCGACAGCCCTCCTGAAGGCACCCCACTGCCGAGCTTTAACAAGGTAAACCAATGGAGGCGCTGCAGTCATCAGACAGGAATGTTTATCGCATCATTTTCCCCAAAACCTACTTTTGGAGTCATTCCGTCACGGTTGAGCAGAACGAATCCTGGGTTATGGACCCACGTAAGCTTATTCACTCAATTAAATGGATTTTAGTGAATATTTGAGCTTTTGAGACAAACTGAGCCAATGATAGACAAAAATGAGCCGTTGTCACTCAGACACCCCCAAAGTGTTACTCACGCTACTTGGTGAGTGAGCTGTGACGACACAGAGAGGCACATGCACGCTGTCCTCACAGCCGCGCCTCTCATTGGCCAGCGTGCATCTTCAGGTCTGAGATAAGCTGGAGCAAGATGGTGGATTGAAGAAATAATCCACTTAGCCTAGTTAGAGTCCCTGGCGACAGCAGCGGGGTGTTCTCACGCAAACGGTACTCAGATCTGGAACGTCACCAGAAATCATTTGGGGAAACGACAATAACTGATATTTAACTAAGACGACACAAAAAATTTTTTTGTTGTGGGAATAACAAATGGACAAAGAATATCAACCCTTAACTGAATGCTCATAGTCCTGTGCCTGGGAGCAGAATACTTTTGAAACAAAAAAGTGAACTGCACAGCTGTGTCACAATTTCACTCCCTTTAAAGATGTTTGTTCTTTTCTTTTCTAAAACATGCGTGTACTCCTAACTTTATATTGACCTTTCTAGATTTTAACATGCATTTGAATACAATAAGGAAGCAAGTTAAAATGTAATTTGTACATCAAACCCTTTTATAACGAACCATATCATCACATTTCCAGCTCTGTTAATGACTGAATAGTGGATTTGTTGGATCATAATAGTTTGGTTGGCTTAAAGCTCTGATAGTGCTCTTTTGTAACATGTATATGTACTAGTTTTTTAGTTAGCAGGTGATGCAGGAAACTATGAGGGAACAGTAGAACAGAGGAATGAACCAGAGTATAATGATGAACGATATTGTTTTTAAAAAAAATAACCGTCTGAAAAGCGTGTCGTGCATTCGGATACCCTTGAATAAAATCTAGCGCACCTTCAGAAGTCACCTAATTAGTAAATAGAGTCCACGTGTGTGTGAGATTTAACCTCAATGTAAACACAGCTGTTCTGTGAAGGCCACAGGGATTTGTGGGAGAAGAAACAGCAGGCAGGTCAGGGATAAAGTCATGCAATAGTTTAAAGCAGGATTAGGATACAAAACAAAATGAACATCTCAAGTTCATAGTGTTTGTATTTTAAATAACCTTTTTTTTAAATTCTAAAACATACCTGACATGTTTTCGACCTTAATGTCCGGTCTTCGTCAGAGGCGTCGTCTCAAAGGTCGCCTCTGACGAAGACCGAAGTTACTGTCAAAACATGTCCGGTATGTTTCAGACAAAAACGATGTCTGATAACAGCAGAAAGCAAGTAGATTATATAATACACATCTTACACTGTTCAGTCCATTGTTTGAAAATAGAGCACCAAGTCCATCTATACTGACAAACTAGTGGAGGAGAGCCATAAATAATCAGGGAAGCAGCCAAGAGGCCTACGGTAACTCTGGAGGAGCTGCAGAGATCCACAGCCCTGGTGGGAGACTCTATTAACAGAACAACTATACATCATGAACTCTACAAATCTGACATCTGTAGAAGAATGGCAAGAAAAAAAAAGTTAGTGACAGAAAATCACGAGTTTAAAGTTTGACAAAAGCCATGTAGAGAACACAGCAAACATCTGGAAGAAGTTGTTCTGAACCATTTCTATATACCTGATCTAACTTTGAATTTTCCCCCCGCAGCTACAACATAAAATTTGTCTAGAGCCACTCAAAAACATTTTTTTTAAATAAACAAAACATTTTATTTTCAAAGCTAGAGAAATCAAAGTGTAATTTTCTGTACATTTTCAAAATGTACAGAAAAGAGAAAACTATTAATTTTGTAAAATCAGGCCAGGTGAGAGCCTTTCCGTGGATGTGGAAATGAAGAAACGTACATAGCCATCACAGGAGCTGTGCTTATATTTTAAAAAGCAGAGTTTAAAGCTTAAAAAAACACACACAACTTTAAGAGCCCAGCAACATTGCTGCCTTTCAGTTGTACATATTCTGTGCAGATATTGCATAAAAATGTGCAGAAGAACAGCTAAAACCACTCTTTATCACTTTTATAATTTATAAAACATTTCTTCTACCTTTTTTTTTTTTTTTTTTCTATAATAGCCACAGTGGAGGGCCCAAAGAGGCACATGTGGCTATGGGTTGCAGACCCATGGCTTAGATCAAAGAATACGCAGAACCAGATTAGACCCTTTGGCAAGACTTGAAAATATATGTTTACAGAAGCTCTCCATCCAGTCAGGCAGAGCGTGAGCTATTTTCAGTCAGACCTGCTAAGAACATGGAGTCATACTCCCAAAACACTGAAACTGTGCTGCAATGGCAATGTTGGTATTAAATCAGAAGGACTGAATAATACAATTATATGCCACACTACTTAGATTTTTATCAGTGAATGTTTTTTAAACTTTCCATTTTCAGAGATGTATTCCACAACCCAAATCTGATTTAAAAAAAAAAAAAGAGGTTTGAATTTTTAACTGGAAAGTGCAGCCGGTATGGAGGCTTTTGCAGGTCGCTGCATGTCTAGTACAAATTAAACAGCTTATCTGTTTCAAATATTTTGGTCCCGCTCTCTTAAATAACTCTGTCGCCCTCTACTGGTTGTCTTGTAGAACACGTCTTTCGGCACTGGAGACTTGAGAATCAGCTTTTTGGAAAACCTGAAAAAATTGAACGGAGATGAACAAATCCTATTTAATGCAGTGTACTTGATTTAATTTTGTAAATCCACGATGTGCTACACGGCTTCTTAATCCACTCGTAACCCTTTCTCATCTTGTCCAAACAGACCCGGGCACGGTTATCATTCAAGAGGCGTCCGCCCACGAGACAGCACAGAAGGTCAGCAGGAGAGGAGGCGGGAGGCGCTGCGAGTGAGCTGTCCCCGTGTGAGCTGGACGTCCGGAGAGAAAACGGGGACAAGGACCAGGTGTTCGCCGATCTGACGGAGGAAGCTGAATCCGGGCAGCTGGGCAGCGTAAAAGAAGCTGGAAACGGAGAGGAAGACTGGGAAAAGATTGAGGCGGAGGTGGCACGGAGCGACGCAGATGGCAGAAGGGATCTGCAGCAGGAAGGGGAACAAGACACGCCTGCAGAGGCTTTGCGGGAGGGGCAGGAGCCTTTACAGCCTGACGAGCAGATGGAGGTCATCGTTAAGACAGAAAAGGGGCAGGACGAGATGCCTCAGGTGGCGAAGGCAGGAGAAAATGACACTATGTGAACTGTAAAAGTGATTTATTTCTTGGAAGAGTACAGATAAGTTTATCAGTGCTTATAATCAAGAGAAGTAGTCTATATAAAAATATCTTGGTCCTGCTCTCTTAAATTACTCTGTCGGCCTCTACTGGTTGTCTTTTAGAGCGGGTTCTTTCAGCACTGGAGACTTGAGAAGCAGCTGTTTGGAAAACAGCTTTGGAAACATGTGGGGTTGGGTGGAGGGGGGGGGGGGGGATCATGGTCATGGCATCATGGGGAGCTTTTATTACATTTGCAAACCACCTTGTTTGCAGGACATTTTTTAAAAAGGTCCAAGACTGTAACATGAGTTCAGCTTCACCTCTGGGGTCTGTCATTTATGCTACGCACTGAATAGTATAAAATTAAAGGCATGATAAAGGCAAAAATAGAGATTACATGGAATTTTTTTATATATATGATGTTAAACTAAATCACTTTAAATTGCTTTCTTATTTTTGTTTAAAAGTACTGTATATGTTGGGTTGTCTCTCTTTGTATCTTTTGCTTGTGTGCAACAACGTGTACAGATGCTCTGACCTTTATAAATATTAAAGTAAATTACGTCCATTACGAACAAACAAAAGCTGGTCAGTTATGAATACTCCTGGTTATGACGAATAAAAGCCTTAAAAACCTTGGATTATTATGCTGCTTAGATTATGATTAACAATCAGTTTTTCAAGAAGAATCCCCCAGATTTTGAAATTTCATGTCTCCTCAAGATACCCAATACATACGAAAGAGAAACGGGCCCACAGCGTCATTCCCTGTACACAGCAGTCGGAGTTAAGGGCTTCTCACCATATTCCTGAATTGTTTCATGAGATTTCTATTTGAAACCAGCACTGTATGTGAACTGTATTTTTCAATGTATTCCATCATATCTTCTGTTTCACCAGTTTTTAATATGTAAATATTCGTGTTTTCCATGAGGCCATGCATTCTAACAAAGTTCCAGATGGCCTCTGGAAGAGAAACAGACCTGCAGTATGCCGGTTGTCTTCTGTACGTACCACTTGGAATGAGGTAATTTTCAACATATTTCATTGTTTGCTGTTTATTGTCAGCCAAACAACTAAGTTGGCATTAAAATAGTGTCTAATGGCTATTATGGCAGCTTAGTGGCCACAAGAGGTCACTATTTGTGGCAGTTTCTAAAGTTTAGTGTCAGCAGCAGTGGTCTTTCATTAAAGGAGCAATAAGCGATTTTTCCACCACTAGGGGGAGCTTGAGCACCGTCTATAGACCAAAACAAAGCCAGGTCCCAGCTAACGGCTATTAGCATCTCCCAGTGAAGTAATAGAAACAATGGTCCAAGATCCAGAGTAAAGAAAAAAAACTAAAAAAAAAAACTAAAAATTATCCCAAGAGGGAAAAGACTTTAAAAGCACTAGGAATGCAGTATGAACGTTGGTGTTGATTGAAGTGGAAGCTAAAGCTAAGATGATAGGATGTGATTGCAGAGTTGATTGACGTGAGTAAATGTTCTGATTTATACTGTGATAATAGTAATAGCAAAGTTTCTTCTTAGCCTCTACAGTCTGAAGTAAAAAAATTATAAATTGATTGATTGGTTCTTACCTTGGTGCTGTGTCCCTGTTTGCGTTTATGAATGGGAAATAAAATTTTCCGTGATGTTCTGATACCAGGCTCTTAGAGTTGCTGTTAGATTGGTTTATTTAATTACTAACGGTTGGTCATCAGTCAAGCCGAGCAGCTGCTTTACCACAAGGCATTTCAGAGGGCCAAGCTTAGTTCAACATTATTATTAATAGTGACTTATTAATTTTTATTTATATTATGCTTTCTGATAGTTCTGCGGTACTGCTGGTAGATGGCGCCACATCTGTTTATATCTGCTCATTGTGCCTGGTGCTGGCGTTATTTTTACGCTCAAAAAGGACACTCGGTGTATCAAACCTTATTTTATCATGATCAAACTGTTTCTGGTCTTTTTTTAAAAGCATATAATGTGGCTATTTTTACCTTTTTAAGTAAAAAATTTGTTAGGAAATCTCAATAATGTAACCCGGAGAGCAGCATTAAACTAAACACTAAACAACATTTTATGTTGGTTATTTGTTGAGATTCACCTTTCTTTTGGATCTTTTTCAAACTCCTGAGAACAAACATCCCAAATGATTTAAAGGAAATCTGTATTTGTGTTTAATTCACTACATATATAGAACAAACTCTTTGCATGCTTATGTTTCAGCAAGAATCATTGGTTAGTTTTTATGTCTGTCAGAATTATCTGGTTAAGTAACTTAGATATAGTTTATCTTGGTTCCCTTCTGCTTTCATTTTAGGAGAGAATATGTTTATTTCAAACCCAAGGCTTTGTTATCTTGGACAATTTATGTATACATTGAAAATATAAGTCATAAGATTTGCCTTAATGTCATAAGGCAATAGTTAAAGGAGCTATAAGTAAGATATTTATTGTAAAATTAACCTAAATCATTCTCATTTGTCACCTGGGATGGAAGTAACATTCCCTATGAACAATCCGTCCTCCATCAACAATGTCTTAGTCACATTTTGCTCCTTTCAAACCTAGAGGTATGGTCCAGAATAACTTTGGTTCAGTGTAGTCCGTGTTTACTTCCTGGTTCCTGAGCCAATCATATAAGAGTTCCCGGGGTCCCCAAAACAGAGCGCAGCATTTGGTATTTTATCTTGGCAAAAGAGCAGCAACGGCCTGCCAACATGGAAGACAGTAAGAGAAGCGGACCAGAAATTTAACAGAATACAACATTATAGACCTGTCCTGTGGAAGTAGAAATTCACAACAGCAACAAGGCATTTAAAAACGAGATATTAGATGGTTGTGATTGGGCAGCTGTTTTGAGCCACAGGATATTACTATAGCTCCTTTAAGTATTTGCAGATATTGTGAAAACTGGATCATGTAAAAAGGTTTTCTGGAAAACGGCAAGCTATGGTAATCCTAATTACATTGTTCAACAGTATTTTGTCATACAGCGAGTCAGCAGCGATGATTCGTTTGTGAAGCCGACTTACCGTAAATGTCTCTGGTTGTCATTTCTAGAATTTGCAGAAGTCGCTTCTCCAGTCTGTGGTCATGACCTTGAGGGGATAGAAGAACTCTGAAGAGTTTGTGGCCCTAACTTCCCACAACTTCTCTAGTTTTGCTTTCGACTTGTAGGATTTTTTTTTTGTCTGAGATCCATCTAAATAACTTAATCTAAATAAACTAAAATATGAGGTTATTTAAGTAATTCAATGCAAAAAGCTAAACCCATTTAGTGTGTAGATTCATTACACAGAGTGACAGATTTAAATTCTATAATCATTTTTATTTTTAATTGATTATGACTTACAGTTTATAAAAAAAACAAATTTAAATTTAAGACCAATGTCATTTTTGACACTGGTCTTAAACCAAGATGGTTGGACGAGTTCAAATTCGCTAGGAAGCGGGTGATAAGGGGAGTAGAAAATGTATCCTGCCTTACAGGACAAACAATCATTCTCACACACCCTCTTGCCTAAGGAGAATTTAGAGAAGCCAATTAACCAAACAGTCATGTTTTTGGACTGTGGGAGGAAGCCGGAGTACCCGGAGAGAACCCACGCATGCACAGGGAGAACATGCAAACTCCATGCAGAAAGACCCAGGGCAAGGGTAGGATTCGAACCCAAGACCTTCTTGCTGCATACACTATACATCTCTGCAAACAGAAAGCTTCTATTACTCCAATTAAAGCATCAGTCTTCCCTGTGATTGTGTACGCTGTAACATTTCTGTGTTAATTCCTTTTTATTAGTCCTATGACATATTCTAGTTGTCTGAAAAGTTAATCTGAAAGTTTTTTTTTTTTTTTTACCTCATCAAATTTTTCAGAAGCTTGGATTACAATCTATAGAAATGTGATACTAACCTTTTCTTCTACTACTATAAATAACCTTTACTATTATATTATTTAGAATTATTGACATGCAGATGTTTATTGGCCGAAACCGAAACAGTGGTTCACATGTCCAACGTGTCTTCATAATAAAAGCCCCGCGGCTGGTGTCATTGCATTGCTTCATGTCCAGCCTCAAGACTTCCTTCGCACCGCCTCCAAGATCGTCGGTCGCTTCGGGGAAAAAAAGTCGCTTGACAATTCAAGCTAAACTGAAAGTACTCACCTGTCGGCTTCCTCCCAGGCTGTCAGGAGGAGCGCAGGAAAGACACCGACTACACCCTTTAGTCCCGAAGACAACTTTCCAGCGGCGGGGTTTTTATTTTTTTACGTTTTGAAAACTGAAAATAATAATTCATTTCTTTTTGTCGCTCATAAACTTTTTGTTTTTTCCTTTTTTCAACCGTGACTGAGACGTTTACTGTCCCACGGAGACTGTTTTTTTTTTTTTTTCTCCACCTCAGTTGTTAGTGTTGGACTGACGCTTCCGGGTTTAAACGGTGAATAAGATACAGAATGGGGTCTGGGGACACCCAGGAGAAATCTTCGGACATGGAGATGGTCGAGATAAACACAAGTCACGAAAAGGTAAGCGAACAAAATCACGTTGTGAAATTGCGATTCGTTTCGTTCTGCTGTCCCTAAACGCAACCGACGAGAATCCTACAATATGTTTTACAGAGTTATTATACCAAATGTGCCAATTAGGATTTAATTGTGTAGCAGAAATATCAGGGGGGGGGGGGATATCGGCAATGCCCAACCCTGATAATTTCCCCCCACACTGTGTTTTCTTTTATCATGTTCATGTGTCATTGAGATGCAACATTTACCTAATTAGTAAAGCACATCATTTAATTTGAAGGAGCATAAAGAGTTATAATGTTCCATAAAATTGATTGTTCTGCTTTCCTGTTTTTTTGTTTTTGTGTTTTTGTTTTGTTTTTGTTTGTCTTGTGGTCAGCCTGGAGATGCAGCGGAGGGTGGACAGGAACACGTAAGCCTTTTAATGAACCCAGAGACCTTTTTTGGCATTCTAGGCAGAATATACCCCCCCACCCCTCCCCCATAATGATATTTATACTATAAAACATGTCACAATTAAAACATATGGCAAATATATCCCCAATATGAATAATATAATTATTGCACAAAATAAAACAAGAATATATAAAAGGTAGCTATATAAAAAAAATAGTAAGAAAAAAAAAAGATCCGCTAAAAAACATCTATGTACAATAATATAGAAAATATAGCAATGTTCTATGTCATCCTGTATCATCATTCAGCCATAAAAAAATAGTCGATGTTTTGGATTTGATCTGATTCTCTACGGACAAACTCGGTTAAAACACATGGCCAGTCAGCAGGATCTAATGGTGCAGCTTTTACTTCACTGTGCTGTGCTGAGGTTGAGGGAAAACTTCAAACTGTTACAGCGTCACCAAAGACACCTAAGGTAGATGGGACTAGAGATGCACCGATCCCATACCTGGATCAGAATTTGGCTCTGATATTGACTAGTTCATTGGATCGGTCATCGGATGAATGACGCCGATCCAGCATTCCGATCCCGTCATTTCATTAATTTTTGTTATTAGTATCACACACAGCAATCCAGTAACAGCAATCTAGTCACTTCAGTTCTGTGTTTGAACAAAGAATTAACAGAATCCACCAACTAATCCACTAGGTGAAAATGAACAAACTCTAAGGGATAATAAATCAAAGAAGACACAACGCCAGAATTTAAAGAACAAGTCTCGAGCTAACACCTGAAGATCATGACAAAAAGTAGGGTAACTGACCCGTACGCCTCCTTTCATTCAGCAGAAGGTCATGTTAATAGAGAATCTAACATTTAAAAGCATAAAAACGATGAAAAAAAAGAGATGGCTTTGGATTCTTTTTCACATGAGTCCTTATATGCAAACAGATTTTGGACCTTTTTGAGTAATTACGCATGTGCTTGCATATCAAAATGGTTGATTTTAGTTTATATAGATAGTTCTAGACATTAACTACTGGACCATTTGGTTGGGTAAAAAAAATACTACTTGTCCTTTCAGTTGAAGCAAGCACAGTTTTGTTGGACCAGAACGTCTGCAGTGAGTCCTAGTTAGGTGTCGACTTGGAATGGGGGGAACAAAACGTAGATCTCAAGTGATTTTCTGCCTTTGCTAAATTTACATCAGCCTCAGTAGTTTTTTTTTTTTAAATCGCGACCCACAGTACCTCATAAAAGCTGTTTTTTAAAGGCCAGCAGCATAATCACCAAACAAGCGACTGGTGCTCAAAACGTAAGCCCAGGAATCGCTGATAGTAAGGCATTCACTAAATAGCACTTTGACACCCCATCCCCGTATATTTGACAGCAGAATCATAAAACCTTTTGGTGTTTCGCCCCAAGATCATTAATGGCCTCCCACCTGTTTGAAAAATCTTATGGAGATGCCCATGAATCTAGAAAGTTTATGTTTCCCTGAAAGAATCATTTACATTACAACAATAATTTATGAAGAAAATGTCAGCAATGGAAATAAGTATTTTGTGCTAACAACCTAAACTGCTTTTAAACTCCTAGGAAAGCAGAGATGGTGAGGGCAGTCCAGGAATTGGTGCACCATCAGAGGTGAGTTTTAATCAGTGTTGGGCTGTTGTTTTTCTTCTATCTGTCCTTTTATTGTTTAATTTACATTGGTCCAAAGCCAAAGTCGGCAGTAAATGTCATGAGTAGAGGTTTTTGAGCGTGCAGCCGCTTGTCTTTTTTTCTGTAACAGAACCACTTCTCTTACCTATCGCACTCTGCAACGAGAGCTAGACCTTGCGCTGTTGTTGTATTTTACAGATCGCGGTGGGTAGAAATTCAACACTAAATGCCTGCATTTATACAGTATAGAAATGGGCTCTGGGTTACTGTGTGGCAGGTTACTTACTGGGCTTGTTTTCCGATAAGGTTTTGGGGCCTAGGGTTTTCTAAACGCTCCAATGCAGCCTTCATTCTTCACCAAACGCAAATAAAAATGCACCCAGGAAACGAAAAAGCTGCCTATTCACGTATCAGATCCCGGCCATTTCTGTCCAAATCTCACGAGATGTCTATTTGCATTGGGTTAGTATTATCACAGGACCTCAGAGTTTAGCAAAATATAGTATGCAATTTGAGGAGGATTTTTTTTTACTGTAGAAATTACTGACATGGTGCATTTGCATGGGATTAAAAACACAGACAATCTCAGTAATTATTATAAATCACATGTAGTCCTTGGCAAAACTAATACCGTGCCCGAAGGGCTTAATTTACATTAGCCTCAGTAGTTCTTAAACAGAGAGAGTTGATGTTTTCCAGAAAGAATAATTTACATTGCAACAATAATTTACAATAAAAAAGTCCGGAATTGAAATGACTGTTTTGTGTTAACAATCAATATTTTTTGTAAACTCTTTGTAAAAGGAGCGTGACGCACAGGAGACCGAACCTTGCATTTCAAAGGTGAGTTTTAATCAATGTTGGGTTGTTGTTTTTCCTCTATTTGCCCTTATATTATTGTTTACAACAATTCTATGAGAATGTCAGCAACTCATAAATATGATTATGTTTTTACGGCAGCTGTTTACTTTAGTCTTTCATATTTTCTGTCATCTAAGGACATGCACAAGTTTGAGAAAACCTAAAGTAGATATTATATAGCTTCTTAGCTTTTATTATTGACTTAATGGTGAATTATTTGGTAAAAGTATGGATGCTAAACATAGCTAGCACTGTCTTGTTCTAACTACTTAGCAGGTGGAAGGCTAATATCTTGACTGAACAATTGTTCTCTAGTGTGAGCTAAACTCGTCAACACAACCCCAAATTGCAAGCAAACTTCAATTCAAAATATAACGTGTGATCAAAATGTGTATTACATTGATTCATGAGCTACGGAAATGATATTTAATCCCCCTTCATTTTGTCAGAAGAATGGCGGGGGTACGACCGTAGGCAATGCCAGCAGCACAGATCATCAGGACAGCAAAACGGTGCGAGTGTAATGTTGCTCTTCATCAGATTTTTCTTTTTTAATGTTTGCTTTAAATAACAGCAAAGCCATATTTTAACAAATGTCTTGTTCTACTTTCAGAAATGCAGCAGGAAGCTTGACAAAAAATGGGTTGCCGTCTTTCTCATTGCCATTATACTTGTTGTGATTTTGGCATCTGTGTATGGGTGCCATGGTAATAACACTAAACTCAATTACTATCATTGCAGGAACAATATTTCTTTAAATGTTTAAGATAAAAACATTTTTAAAAATGTTATATATCGTGGTTGCACAGGAACACCGCTTTAACCTATTTGTGTTGTTTTCTTGCAGACAGTTTATAGTTAATGGTTATTGATGCATTGTGTTTCTCTAAATGTCTGACACTGTTGTTCTATAAACAGCAATCCATGATAACGACGATGATGTTGAAATTGACCGATCAACGTTTACGCAGCAACAGAATTTTAGTGGGAGCTTCCAGTTTCTTCAAAACCTGTCTTCTTGTGAAACCCAAGGACTCGCTCACCAGGAAATGGTTGGTATTATTATTATTATTATTATTATTATTGTAACTATCATGTTACAAGTGGTAGTTAAAAAGGCCAGATAAAATACTGATAAACAATGGGATGGCAGCTGCTTCCCTTATTTGTCTCTGCCTCTCTTGTGTCCATTTTGGGTTTTTTTCTCCTCTTTTGGTAACAAAGATGGAATCATTTCACGTTCTGAATAATATCTGAAAGTATTTCATAAGAGATAGAAAGCTAAACCAAGCCCCGACTATAATTATTATTATTGGTATTTTTTTGCACAATAATGATATGACAGTGTTTCATGTTCATTGTCTTCACATACCCACACCTCTTTCTGTCTGTTATGGCTCCTGTCTGTAGTTCTCTCCTATCTCTGTCTCTGAGGCCTTCTTTCTGTGTCCTCCTCTCCTGTCTGTCATGGCTTCTGTCCTCTCCTAGGGCTCTCGTCTCTCCTCTCCTGACTATGTCCACTTCTTCTTTCTGGCGGTGGCCTTTTTTTTTAGTCCTTTGACCGCTGAAGCATCACTAACAAGTAGCTGCAGTGCTACGTGCTTGTCCCCATGATCACTCACAAATAAAGACCCTGTCTCCATTTGAGAAATAACAGGACAGGAGATCATCAGGTGAGTGAGTTCACTTTGCCGCCTGAGTCCCCAACACAGTTTGAAACTGGATACTTTCCCAGCTACCCTGTTAGGAAATACAGCAGCTCCACGATCAATAAAGACTATGTGAATCTTTTTGTTAACTGCCCCCCCCCCCCTCCCCCATAAGACCAAACCACACCCCTGATGAACCCTCTGTAAACTTTAGCTGCTGCCTTCAGATTCTACTGTACAGCACAGCCTGCTAAGCACCAGGGTTACACAGGCACGTCATCTTCCATTAACTATTTTCCTCCGTCCGTTTGACAATGGGTCAATATATAGCACACTTCTTAATAATGCCTGTCCTTCTTTTCTCGTCTTTGCTTCCATTTAAAGCAACCACTTCTCTTAAGCCCACTCAATTTCAGTAGGTTTACTGCTGCACCCACTACAAAAATTGAAATACTGCAAAACTGAGATGCAAATTACTGCTTTGTAGTGCCATTCCTTTCTTTCATAAAACATGTAGGCGGACTTGGTTTTCCATATAGGGCTACATTCCTGTTGTTTTCTTTTGCATGTTTCCACCTGCCCCAACCAGCTGGTCGGCCTCTACAACTCCTCCCCAGCTCTGGAGCGATACTTTGAAAAAGCAGAGACATTTTGTCTTAGGTAAACACTCAACCCACCCAGTGGATTGTGCAATATAGTTTTCCCCCCGTGTTACATGAAACGTGCTATGCTTTGTGCTGAAGGTAACCAGTGCTTCCTCTTCTCTGCAGGAATGATTCTGCTGTGGTGCAGTATCATCTGACGTTTGCCTTTCCAGAAGCGGATGAGACGGAGCTGAAAAACTTTACTCTTAGCTGGGAGATGGTGTACAACGTGTTCAGGCAGTACCTTTACGGGCAGGACCCAGACAAATTAGGGCCAAGGTTGATTGACCCAGATTCCCTAAAAATGTATATAGTGCATTAATGACAGATGTTGAGAAACTAGTCGCTGCAAAACCACCTTAACCTGATTTTAAGACAGTTGACTTGTCAGCTCTTGCTCATCGCCGAAACTGAGCCTCAGACCCAATTTTTTTTTTATATACTGCTGGTCATGTGAGTGCGCTCACGTGGTCAGGGTTTGGACATTATCCAGCTAGGTAAATAACAAAACACTCATGGTAGGGTCACATTTTATACAGTTTGTTTTTTACTTTGTAATTTAGATTTTATTGGGTATTGCCATTGTTGTTGAGCTCCAAAGGTTTTGGATAAAAAAAAAAACTGTGTCATTGTCAGTTAATATATGGTGGTTCAAATGGACAAAATAACGATAAGCTGCTGTTTATACACTCACCTCTGCAAACCTGTCCAGTTTTATTGTGTGACCAGGCATCATTTGCAAACTGTAACTGGACTTGCCTTGAAACATTTGCACTTTAGGCAAATGTTTCAAATGTTGCCTTGAAAGGTTTGCACTTCAGGCAAATGTTTCAAATGTTGTCTTGGAACATTTGTCTAAGGCGCAACACTAGAATAATCTGCTGCAAAGAGCCTAAGGTTGTGTTTTATGTGCAAAAGGTGAACTTAAATCCTGTAAGTTGTAATGTTCTTTATTCATGTTTGCTTTCTGTGAGATCTTAACTTGATCACCTGGTTGTGAAGGTTATTACAGTTTATGATTGCATTTGTAAATGTTTAACATATTGAGCAAACACAGTGGCCTCGGTTCATCCTTGCACACTTTGCACAATGTTTTGAAACGCTTTCCACATGGCTGCATCTAATAAGATTGCAGAAATATTTAAGATGTATTGTAAAGTCAAGGCAGCTGTTTTTCTGATGCTCATCAATTTATAATTGTAATTCAGTTAACCATTACTTCAACTAAGTGACTCACAAAAGAATATTAACTTCAGAGGGTCAGGTTTTAGAACTGGAATAAAGCATCTCTCTTAGGGGTCAAGTGTTTTTTAAATACAGTATCCTTTAATACTCCTCCTTTAGGCTCTACCACAGACTTTGCCTTACAAAAAATCCTCCATTTTCAAGAATGTAAAACAACCATCTGTAATTTTTGCAGTCCTCCAGTTGAAACAGTACCAGTAGACAAGGAAATCATTATCTCTTGCGATTTTCTAAGTTGATGCAAGAATCATAGCCTTAGACTTGGAAAAGCTGACTCACCCAAGCCTCTTTACACTCTCCTCCGAAATGCTTATTCCTGACCTAATATTCTTACATGGAACGTCACTTCACTGGTGATGGGTTAGGAGCCAGAGTTGTTGAGAGAGTTTAAGCGGTACCAGATAGAATTAGCTAGACTCACCAATACAGACAGCTTGTAAAACAATCTGGACTACACCTCCAATTTTTATAGCGCCATTAAGTTTATGAACCGACAATAACATACCTGCAATCGAGCATACCTACGATGGTATACTACACTATATGTAGCATCTCATGTACTACCTTTAGGCTTTCTTGTATTAAATTTTTATTGTATTTTTCGTATTATAAGTCACACCAGTCTATAAGTCTCATTTATTTAGAAATTTATTTCACACAGTCCAAGAGTAAAACCTGGCATTTGATCTGCTAAGGCAATTTATTCTATTACACAGCTGCATCCACAATCGGCTGAATAACATGGAACATACTGGGAGGTTGATTAGGCTAAATTGACATAACAAGCCACCAAGTCCAACTCATTATGTTCTCGTCAGCGCATTTCAGCGTAATGGGCCGTTACGCTGAAAGTTGTCAAAATTTCGGCTAAATTAGTCCGTGAGCATAGCGGTGCTACATGCTAAGCTAACAGTACGACATGGATGTTTCAGAGCAACATAAAGCTTACGTGCATCAGCGAAGTTGTAAACTGCCGGGACAACAGACCTGCGCTAGCTGTTATTAACCCAATAACAGGGTTTTGTCGTGGTCTGGGTCCTTTCGAGCTGCACCACGCAATGCTCTGCTGCGTGAATGCATACTGAAACAGCGAAACAACATACAAACGTGTTCTGTCTTTGTTTATAATTTAATGTTTCAATTATTTTTAAGTGGTAAAGGTGGACCATATAGTTTTAACAATCCTAGCGAGCCCTCTTGCGGGTATAGACAGTAATGTTTCCTACTTGGTTCATGTTGGTCAGTATGAGTTACCATTTACAATTGATATAGAAGTTGCACCTGACTATATGTCGCAGGATCGGCCAAACTATGAAAAAAGTGGGACTCATAGTCTGAAAAATCTGGTGCATTATTTTTAACAAATTACACAGTATGCATTGATTGTCATTGTGTACACATATAATGACAATAAAAGCTTTGAATCTGTCTCAAGAACATTGCATGGGCCTTATTGACAGTATTTGGCTCTGCATGTCTGTGTGAAAAGATTTTCTCTCACATGAAGAGCGGACTCAGCTCTTCCTAAAGTTGTCTGACTTCAGGACAGCTCCAGCAGCTTGCAATGTTGTCAAGACTGTAGCAGGGTCGTTTCCTGGGACGCTGGTTTTTAACTTCTCACCATAGCTTCCCTTAGCTGCTCTAATCTCCTGGGTGAGTTTGTTCCTGGCCTGCTTATACAGGGCCCGATCCCCCGCTGCTGTAAGCCTCTTCTTTGGTCTCACAGAGCTTCCTCAGATGTGAAGGAAAAACCCATGGTTTATCTTTTACTATATACACAAAAGGCCTTCGTCTGCACGCACGTCGTCACAAAAAACTGATGTATGATGTCACAGCTCACCATCAGTAAATGTACTCAGGTCAGTGGATGATGCTTCGAACTCTCCATTCTCTGTAGCCAAAGCAGGCCTGTAACATCTGCTTTGACTCATCAGTCCATTTCCTAACAGTCATAACTAACTAAGATTGTTAGTTTTTGTCTGTAAGATCAAATGAGATGAAGCAGGCGGTTAAAAGAGAGTCCAAGAGCTGCAAGAGGGATGCTGTTTGTGGTTTGAAAGCTTGTTTGAGAGGTTTGCACAGTTATAATCTCCAAGAACAATAGTGGGAGAGTCTTTTGTTATTTTTATGAGGAGTAAGGGCACATTACAACAGAAAACAGGTGTCTTTTTTACAGCAAAAATAATATCCCATCCGTGTCACAAATTAAAATGAGTAAAATTAGCACAACAAAAATACTGTGGATACTGAAGACTGAGAAGTGAGGCATGCAGTCAACCTCCTGTAACTTTGGGGTGAACCAAAAAACAGAAGATTCAAATATAAATACCTATGCATAGTTGTATGTATTAATTGAATAGAGTCCTTAAGCTTTTCAGTATGTAACTAAGAATGAAATTATATTCGCATATATGCACACATAGAAATACACACATATACATACCTAAAAATAAATCTATGTAATATGTAATCTCTAATTCTAAAAAAGGCTGTGTTATTGAGCCACTGAGTGCTGGACGGAGCTTTAGTTGACTTCCAGTGCAGAAGAAGGTGGTGTCATGATGGAGTCTGAAGGCTGCATACTGAACATTTCTCGCTCCGTTTCCAGTGCAGTCCTGATTAGGAACATCTGTCAGGCTGCAATCACCATGTACTCATTCCACCTGCTAACTCCACCATATAAACTCACCTCAGTTTGTCCATGGTTACCGGTTCATCATCAGTCCTCTGACCATCATGCCTGTCCTGTTCCTGCTCGTGTCCTGGTCCTGTTCCCGTCTGCCAGTTCCTGCATCCTTGCTGTCGGGATCGACCCGTATGAGGTAGAGAACGGGAAAATGTCAGAGGACGCAGACAAACGGCCTCTGATATCTTACTATAACATTGTTATTAATTAGCGAACACGAAAAGTGCCTACACAATTTTGTGGCCTGAAATCCATGGACGCATACAATCAGTGTTTTAACGGTTTTAAGCACATCCAAGTTCTTCATGTAAAACAACAACGTTCTTGTGACTGTTAGATTAATTATAATAACATACACGCACATGTCCCTCCTACCCTGCAGTGTTATATTGGCTTCTTTTGTTTGGAAAGCCTCCCATCCAGATTTACAGATTTATTGGCACCTAACAGTAACAATTTTTCAAATCGTTTTTTTTCTTTTTCTTTTTAAATAAATGTTGGACATTTACTCTAGAAACCACTTCTCTTTCTGTTCTTGTAATAATGTACCTGTGTGTCCTGCCTTGTAATTTCTTGTGTGGTAGCTCATGGCAGCTATTCAATCCAAATTACATTGTGTGTGTGTGATTTTGAGAAAAGGAAAAAAAAAAATTAAGGTTTCCTCTGCGGTAATAGTGACTGTATAGCAGTAAATTACAGTGGAAGTAGACATAAAAATACAGAGGCCATCTGCAGCTCCAGTAGACATTTGGAATTACCCTAAAATATAAGCACACTGTAGGCTAAATTTGGTCCACAGGCCAGAGTATGACAGAGTGTTCAGAGTGTTTAGAGTGACAGGAATTCAAAACGGTGAAAAATTAAGGGGGATAAAAATATAAAGCATATTTGTGCACACATAAATTAATTCTTCAACTCATTTTTCCCATCTTAAGTTTATGCATGACAAAGATGCATTTATTAATGCCTGGCCAGTGGGAGACTATTAGAAGGGTTGGCCTTTGCAACTCTTCCCCTTAGTGTCGCCACTGCTTCACCAAAGAAATGTCTCCTTCAAAAGAGAAACTTGTGCGTTTGGATAATTTGGAGACATCTCCTGTGCATTAACAGAACGCCAGGGTGCAAAGTCAACAGTAATGTTCTTTGAAGAGTTACATTCACTATCCATCAGTTTGAGAACTGTTTTAATACTTCTAAACAATGTGCAGTCCATTATTCTACTGAGCTAAATATTAGTCGGAATCTGTCAGACTCTACTTGCCTGATTTACTCCAGGTCATCTTGAATTATTGTCGTGAACGTGCGTGACTCTTTGGCAGCAGTGCAAGCTCACCATTGACTCTGGCTGTGTATATCCAATAGGTTAATAGACATTACCGGGCTGTGCCTGTGGTGGTCCATCTTCTCAATCCTATTTTGAGAATTGTCAGCCGCCCAAAGCCAGATTTACTCCATTGAGCTCACTGAGCTTTGATAGCTTTATTGGAAACGGCAGTATCTTCTCTGAAAGCTGCTGTGAACATGTTTTTATTTCCTAAAGGGCCTTGCAGAAGTATCTATACCCCCTTAACCTTTTGGAATTTGTCACATTACAACCACAAACTCCAATGAATTTCATAGGAATGTGACAGACCAATGCAAAGTGGTGCATAATTGTGAAGTGGAGTGAAAAATACCCTGTTTTTTTGTTATAAACAGCTTTGTGATCACCCTTCCTGAGACAATATTTTATACAGAGTTCCTTCACTAAAATTCTTTAAGGCTAAGTCTCTATCAGCTTCACACATCCAGAATCCAGAATCTTCTTTGCAAAATAACTCAAGTTTAGCCATATTGTAAGGAGAGCATCTGTTAATATCTATTTTCTTGCCAGATTCCCAACTAGATTTTGTTCTGGACTTTGACTAGGCCACTCTAAGAAGTGAATATTGTCGGGACTCAGCCATGGAGGGACAATAACATCTGAGCTAGAAAGAGAACAAATGGAACTGGTAAAAATTATAAATCCCAGAATACACAGTATTAACTTAAATCCAAGACAGCTGTCAGGAAGGAACGGTTTCAGCTGTTTAATCATAGAGGTATAAAAGCATGCACAGAGCCTTATTCTCTATCTCTCTCTCCCTCTTTTTAGTTTAAGATAAAACAATTTACACAATTTAAATCTTGTTTATGTCATTGTACTTAACTTTGTGAATAATAACAGGTCTTTGAGCTTTGATGTTACAAAATTTGCTTTGAGTTATGCATTTAAAGTTCAAACAAACTTTATTTAGGGTCTGATAAGGGGAGCTTGCTCCATTTTATCCATGTTTCCCTTTCATCTCGTCTCAGCAAACGGCACAAAATATGTCTGTATAGTCCTTAAAAACATCGTGCCTCCTGTCAAGAAGTGTCTTGACTAGCTTACTTTGTTGTGGTTTCTCATGACGCCTGCTGTTTCCATTTTAATTTGATATCATGATTGGCTAAAACCAACCTTTGGTAGGCAGGCACTAGGTGTCACTTCACCCAATCAGTTTGGAGAGTTCTGCAGAATGTCCTTCCTTTTCCCAAACCGATTCGATGGGAGCAGCTAATTTAACCTCATTCCTAATTCCACAAAACAAACCCTGGTTCTTTAACATACATAAACACACTGAACTGTTAAATAAAGGCATAATTTAGTTGGCTATTGTTGTCAGTTTTATTATCTGTTCTGTTTTTCCATAGTTTATGGGCTTTGTTTATTCTTTTCATTTTACTTATTAGTTAAATTGAAGGGTAGTAGCTTAGTGAGAGATGGCTGACAAAAGTAATTTACCTAGAAGTTGAAATATTTTCTTAATAAAATCTTGAACTTTGGAAAGAAGTCGTTAGTGTTTATTCTGCATAGTATGTGTGCGGTATTTGCTGGTTGAGAACACCATAGAGACTTTACTCCATCTATTGTATAATAACACACTTCACCAGGCAGGTATTCCTAGAAAAGTAAATGAAAGAAAATGAGAAGTTTCACCCATTATTTCCTGACACGGTCATTTTAATTAAAATGACACTTATTAATAGTTATTCATAGCCAAACCAAACCTATTGTTGCACAACACTATAGTTTGATATAAACCAGTCTCTGACTGTGTGTTTGGGGTCACAAGGGTCATCTGCATGGTCTGATCCAGGCTATGATCCAGGCTCTCCTTATCAGTTTAGACAGATAGTCATGTCTGGATAGATTTACAGTTGTTCCAAACTCTTTCCATTTTTTCATTATGTATTGAATAGTCCATAAGATGTTCAAAACTTTAAATATATAGTTTAATCCCGCTTTAGTTTAACTCCAGCTGACCTTACCTGTCTGTTGTGGTCCTTGGTCTTCATGATGCTGTTTGTTCTCTAACAAACCTCAGAGAACTTCAAAAAACAGCTGCAGTTATAAAGAGATTAAATCACACACAATAAGCCCTCTTTTACAAATTAGGTGTGGTCCAAAGGCATCTGGTTGCACTGGATTATTATATAGACGTATTTAGATAATGGGGCTAAAAGCAAATACACGGTAGACTTTTCTAATTTTTCGTTCTAAACTTTTAAATATTTTCCTCCACATGATTATGAAGTTTGGGATTGTAAAATAACTCTATAAAAAAATTGTCAAGAGGTTAGCAGACTTTTGCAAGGTACTGTATGAAATTCTGCTTTATTGATCCTCAGGTTCTTGTCTGATAAAGAGATTCAAACATTTCATTTTATCAATGTGTTAAAAGCGATAAATTCAGAATCAAGCTCAGAGAATCCAAACAATCATTTCGACTATTTCTGGCACTCTATTGTTTTCTGTGTGTTGCCCCTGAAAAAAATAAAACAATCTTAACAGATTCCAATCGGATGTGTGTGCAACATTTTATATCCCATCAGAGTTTTAGGGAGGTAATCTTTATAGGGAAATGCATAACCTACAGTCATACAAGAACAAAGAGCAACTGAATTGACATAAATTAACCTATTGAGCATCAGTGATAGCCTAATGCTTACAAATATATTAGATATTTATAGTAGTAAATAGTTACAGTAAAAACGGAGTAAATATAAAAATAAATACAGAGTAAATATAAGAGACCTTCTAGACCCCTCAGTCCAATGAAGTTCAGTTACAGCAGATAATGCTAATCGTTTCCGCTTTTGTTTTCTACTCAAAGTCCTGAGGTTCTTGGAAGGCTGCACTCATCCAATTAAAGCGTTATCTCTCCTTTGGGCTTAAAGATTAGGAGCGGACTCTACATTGAGTTTCAGACAGAAATCAAAGGTGCTTCAGGTGCTGTCGGTCAAACATCTTCTCCCGCCGTTGGTTTCGCCGCCACTTCTCGGCAGGATCCGCGGCAGAAAAATCACAGTCCTCTAAAGGAGGAGCGATGGGTTCCTACAGCTCAAACCTGGATGACGTCTTGGAGGAGGACATGCACCACTGGTACACAAAATTCATGAGGGAATCGCCATCGGGACTCATCACTCTGTTTGAGCTGAAGACGATGCTTGACATGAACGGTATGACGGAGGAGGCCAGCAGCTATGTGGACCAGGTTTTCCTTACCTTTGATATGGATGGGGTGAGAAAAGACATTTCTGCTGTCAGTTGATAGCGAGAGTAGCCCTAGAAATGTGTGGGTGGAAAACATTTATTTTATAGAGTAACGTTTCTCTATATTGCAACAAAATACAAAATGATTTTTCTGAACTCTAAGATCTTAACTAAGGAAAACACTGAGCGCCCAGCACACAAGTGGATGCTGACGTTGTCCTTATTGTCTTTCCCTCCAGGATGGCTATTTAGACTTCGTGGAGTACATCGCTGCTATAAGTTTATTGCTGAAGGGAGAAGTAAATCAGAAATTAAAATGGTACTTTAAGCTTTTTGATCAAGACGGAAATGGGAAAATTGACAAGGATGAACTGGAAACGATATTCAAGGTACGGTTTGTTCTTCAATAATGTTTCACAATCAGATTGTAGCACATGCAGAGCATGGCAGCTTGCGTCCTTGAATCCTTAAAGCGCGGCTATTAACAGATCCTGAACTGGACATGACATCTAATCTGGGCACCACTTACATCACCAGCAGGCTAAATATTGCCTTATCTAACTCACAGACTAAATAACTTGCACAAGTCAGATTCTTGCAACTTTATTTATTGAGTCATTATGTATTTATTGTGAAATGTACTTTGATCTAATGTGCATTTTAGGATAAAAAGAAATGATAGAACCAGTTTTTTACTTGTTAAGGCCCCTGGCTTGTTCTTTGTTTTAGTGATCACTGTATTGTGCAAAACTGATAATCTACCACAAGCTTTAACAGCGGCCGTGAAATGTCCTTTACAGGCTATTCAAGATATCACCAGAAGTTATGAGATCCCCCCAGAGGAGATTGTGACTCTTATATACGAGAAGATTGACGTCAAAGGAGAAGGTAATAGATAAATAACTAAAGTATTCATAGCCCATGTACTTTTTCACACATTGTCATGTTACAAAAATACATTTCTATGTATTTTATATGACAGATCTACACAATGTAGTGCATAGCTGAGACGTGAAAGGTGAAGTATACATGAGTTGATCGTCATCATTATTACTTTCCCTTTACAAATCTGAAAAGTGCTTCATGCATTTGTATTCAGCCTTCCTAAATCAATACTTTGTAGAACGACCTTTCCCTTGACATTTTCTGACATTCGTCTCCACCAGCTTTGCATATCTAGAAAAGGGATATTTTGATCCATGCTTATTTGCAAAAAAAATAGCTCAAGATACTTTATTTTATATGGCAGTGGGTTCTCAAATGGATTTAGGTCTCGACTGTTTATTAGGCCTTTCTAAGCCATAAACGTGCTTTGAGCTGAACCATGGGTGTCCAAAACACACGTTATGCAAACTCCAAGATGTAAAATAGTTTTCTTGTGATTTTTTTGTAATATTCTCAACAATACACTAAATCTTTGATATTTGAATGAAACAAACAAAGTACGGTAATTTGATTTTTGTAGAAAATGTATCAATAAATCACATAAAAGGGGCTGTTGCGTTTATGTTGTTAAAAAGAAAGACAGTTTCCCAGGAGCCATGAAGGGTAACCCTTTCTTCTATGTTAAATGTAATTAAATGATTTAATGAGAAAAGATTGCAGGATTTTTTTTTTCAGTCCTATTCGCTATGAAATTACAATGAAAGCAAAGGCCACAGTTAATGAAAGACAAATCCTTGGTGAGGTACCCTGCATTAAACATTTTAAGATGATTTTTGGCTTTCCAGGAAAAACATCTCCTTAAATGGTAATAAGTGTTCATCTGCCTGTGCTGGTTGGCCAAGTGTGTACCAGTGCATTGTGGTTAGAGTTGATGTCCTGCTGGAGGGTGGACTTCTACCTTCAGTCTTATGTCTTTGGCAGTCATCTGACAGGTTTTCTGTCAAGATTGCCCCATATCTAACTCCATCCATCTTCCCAGAAACTCTGGCCAGCATTCTTGTCCCAAAAGAAAACCATCTCCTCTCAGGTGCCACTACCATCATGTTTCAAAATAAGAAAAGGTCTGTTCAGAGCAATGTGCAGAGTTAGGGGTCCTTCACATGTAGCATTCTCTATACAAACCAGCAAGTTACATTTTGATCTCTGTTGTCCAGAGGACCTTCTGCTATGTGTTCATTGCGTCAGCTTCATGGAATGTGGCTAACTTTAAATTGGGCTTTTTAGGAATTCTTTCTTCCAAAAAGACTAGATTTGTAGCGTTTGCGACTAATAGTCTTCCTGTCAACACATTCTCCCACCTGAGCTGTGGATGAATGTAGTTCCTCCAGAGTAACAATGGGCCTGGTGGCTTTGGTCTTTATGGTGCTGAAGGCCACAAATATAGTTTGATTAATTGACTCTATTTCCCAATTTGTCAGCTTTTTAAAAAGAAACTGGTTGCACTGGATTTGATGGTATTAGCTACAAGGGGGCTGAATAAACATGCAAGCCACACATTTCAGATTTTTAAGTGTTGAAAACCATACATTATTTCCCCTCCACTTTGGAAATATGCACAACTTTAAGTCGGTATTGCACATAATCAATAAAATACACTGAAGATTGTTAAACGTTTTAATGGCTTTTGAAAAAAGAAAAAAAAACTAATGTCTAACCAAAAGTGACTCAAAGTTTCCATGACCTGAAATTAAGGTGTTCTTAATTATGTTGTTCTTAATTATATATAAAGACAGTAATATTCAAAATGCCTAATATTGACTTTTTATTGCTATTTTCTCAGGCGAGCTGACGCTGGAGGAGTTCATCAGCGGAGCAAAGGAGCATCCTGACATCATGGACATGCTCACGAGAATGATGGATCTCACAAATGTCTTGGAAATCATAATCAAGGGTCAGAGGAGGAATGCTGTGAATTGAGATACAATTCACCAAAATGGATTTTTGCTGAATTATGCACTATTAAAAAAAAAAAAGACTGAAAGATTTCAACACAATCTCTGACAGCACATTAGATGGCAGAGAAATCCCTTTCATTTCCTCTGCCGGTGCCTGCAAAGCTTTACTTACAGTCTTGAGTTAAGAGTATAACATTTTTGCAAGAGATTCTGGGAATGGTTACCATCATGGTTCCAGTCTGTGCAAAGTATGGAGGAAATTCCCTTTAATTACAATTCCAGCTCATCGAGCTTGTAATGAAGTGCTGATGTCTTCATATGCAGAATGAGAGCTGTCAGCCTGAACTGCCCTTCCATGCATTTTACCTTGACTGTATTCTCAATTCAAAGCAAACATATTGAGATTACACTGAATTCCTAACAGCTCAGCTGAAGACTGCAGCTGTTGCTTCGGTTACTCGCCGGGATCCTTTTCATTGTTGGTTCTTTGGGTTAAAAATTGAAACAGTGGCCAGAGGCGCAGGACATGTACATACAGGACATGTCATATATTTTAGCATGTTTTGCCATTATTGAGATGACAGCGATGCCTTTATGATCCATACGATGTTTATGGAAAAATTGTTTCGCTTTTTAAAAGACTAGACGATACAATGGTCCAGGTTGAAATCCGGGTGTGAAACTTTCTTGTTTAAACCTGCAAAAGCTGAAATGAAATATCTGAGTGTCTTATTCTTCTTCTTCTTCTTGTTTACAACATTGTTCTGTTCAAATGTGAATCTGAGGCAATATTATGCTAGAAATACGGAACATTTGAAACAAACATATTTGTTATTTTTCTGTCTGCAAGAGGTATCAACATTAGTATTTAAAACAGTCTGTGAATACAATTTAAACGGCTTTTTAAAGTCAGGTCATAAGGAATAGTGATTTTAGCTGAAGAAGAGAATTTTCCGGTGTTTTAATTTAGCAATAAATCCAGATTTGTTGAATCTGGAGGCTGAAGCTGACGAGTAGTCAGAGATGGGCTGAGATCGCAGCAGACTTCTACTGTCTTTAATCCTAAACACTTCATCGCAATCACAAAAGCAATTTATTTAATGAACCTCTAAACCATTGTCCCCTTTACATTAGGTAATTTATTACAGAGGAAATGGAGAAAGGAGGCAGCATGTGACTCTATTCCTGTGTCTGTTGTGGGTCTTGCATAAATGGAATCCTTGGAAAGTCCCTCTTTTGACACCATCTGGAGCCCATTAAAAAAATATAGTATAATAATACTCTCTCAGACTAGCTGCTGGCTTCAGCTTCTGGGACCAACTATTCTGTATTTAGATTTGATGCAGATGCCAAGAAATGTACCAACTGAGGGTAGGGTATTAGCTACTTTTAATCTCTGAACAGAACCTCACTTAAAAAAAATCCAAAACTATCACTTTAAGACTTTTTTTAATCTGAAAGAGCTCCAGGTTTCCCTCTTGTGACCAGTTTAAACTATTACAAAGCATTTGTTCTTTTTTTAGTGAAGGTAATTGACTTGTTCGTGTCCATCATGTGTTTTTGTCACTCTGTCACTATTTAAAGCAGGTTTTTACCATTATAAAAAGGTTGAATGTGTGAACATGTAAATAGCACAACACTAACATTTGTTTAGAACACGTTTAAAATCCCAACGTCATACATTGGACTGTCTACAACCCTAAAAACACTTCCAGGCACAGTGACTTCCTGGATTTTCTTTTCTTATATTTCAAGTTTAGTTTTTAAACACTATCCACGCTATTTTTCTTTGCAAAATGAAGATTTGGGTCAATATAAACTCGTTGCCCATGCTCTAAGGTCATTCAAACATCATGCTCGCCATGGTTAATGATTTCAGAGGTACATATTGGTGCTTGCAGCTAAAAAAATTAGAAAGTCTCAGACTCTGTGTGTTGTTCAAAGTAAATAAAGATAAGGGTTGACTCCAAATAGCACCCATATGTTGCCTAAATATATCGGATGATGCAATTACGTAAGCACACTGATCAACCCACCTCTACTCGTCGTTTAAAACGCAGCCTCTCCCTGCAGCTTTGCACTGCATGCCAACTGTCTGCCACCACAGCCCAGGTCCAGCCGTCCACCTCCACTGGAACCATGCAGTCTCCTGAAGCCAAGTTCAACAGAAACAGCTTGTTCCTGACGCTGAAGAGCTACAGCTCGGCCGTCAGCGACATGGAGAAGACCATCCTCTTGCCAAGCCTGCTGCGAGACGTCCCTTCCGACTGTGAGGCAGCGGACGAGACCTGCAGAGATCTCTATGCCAACTACATGATGCTGAAGGCCATTCGAAACACAGCGGAGAGCAGCCTGGTGAGCCTGGATGATCACAAGACGAAGAACACCAACACCACCACCACCAAGGCCCTGGAACCTTTCCTGGACGCCGACTCTGAAGCATTATTTCTCTTCCATCTGAGAGGACTGTTTTCTGTGATGAGCGACCTCACAAAGAAGACCCGGAGCCTCACAGAGAAATACTTGGACATACTCGGATTGACAAACTAATGTCAAAGCATTTGTCTGTGGACATTAAGCCACGTGTTTCTCACGGCTGCAGGTTTTAAGCGAGCTGAAAGTTTAAACTTACTGAATATGGAATAAATGTACTTGGGCAAAACTGACAACTTGTAGCGTCTCATTTGTTGGTAATGAGTAGCCATTTTGTACTCTTAGCACAGAAGGTAGAAGCATTTGTAATCAGTAATCTGCATCTCAGAGAATAGACTTTAAAATACTTCTGTTAGTCTATAAATCCCTAAATGGCTTAGCACCTAAATACATCACAGACTTGTTATCAGTGTATCAACCCTCCAGACCACTCAGGTCTTCTGGCTCCAGCCTACTCTGCAGAACCAGAACCAGAACTAAACAAGGAGAAGCAGCATTTAGTTCCTATGCTCCACTTATCTGAAACAAACTTCCAGAAAATTGTAAAGGTGCGAAAAGCCTGAGCTCCTTTAAATCAAGATTAAAAACACATTTGTTTAGGATTGCCTTCAACTGTTCTAGATAACTGAATCATCACTTTTTTGTTCTTTTTTTCTATCTACATTTTACTTGCTTTTATTCTGTTTTATTTTGCTATATTTTAATTATGTAAAGCACGTTGCATTGTCTTTGTACTGAATTGTGCTATATAAATAAATTTGCCTTGCCTTGTCAGTGATGCAACCCTCAGTCACTGATCAGCAGGTGAGGTAGAGAAAAATTAGATTTTTTTCTTTCTTTTTTTTTTTTTTACTGATCTTTAAATGCATTCATGCTAAGTTTCCACCTTTTCCTGGCTTGAATTTCATCCACATACCTCTTTTTTTTTTGCTGTTGTCTACTTAAGCATCAGTTCAAAATTAGCAATGTGTTTTGAGATATTAATGGAGATAATTTTCAAATCCCTTAATCCTATTGCGGGATTTGGAAACAATAACCTCGAACAAAGAACCTGCAGCACATATTTGTCTTGTCACACTCTGTACTGATACCAATTTGCAGTTGCCTTCAAAGTTTGACTTACCAATTAAAAAAAAATTACTCTAATAAACTTAAAAGAGAAAAAGGTATACACAACATGTACTTTAATAGTATTGCATCCAGCAGAAAAATATTACTTATTTGATCCCAGATTATGCGTAGACGCTTCCGGAACTGGTTTTCAATTTAAAAGTTAAAGACATTTAACTAATCAAATTTAAATAATCAAGTTAAAAGACATTCTTATTTATTTTTATTTTACATATTAAGCACTTTAAAACTAACATTTCCAGCTAATTTGCTAACTTTAACTAATTGGTGCAGCTCCAATTAGAATAGGTTTGTGTATTGCAAACCTTCAAAAGAAAATATTTGGTAAAACTTTTTTTAAATTGGAAATTGGTCTTGGCCAGTAAAAGCTCAACTGGTATAGCCTCCAAAAAATATTTAGTAAACAACTAGGAGTCATTAAAGAATCTTATGTCTTGTAAAGAAAAGACAAAAAAAACATTATGGTGTCACTTTTCAAACACTACATTAAGAAAATTAGAAACTTGGGTATTATTTTTATTTACATCTCTATAGCTCACAATACATGACAGATTTAACAAACAGGCTGCCCAATAAAAGAGTCTGTCCTCTCTTTCCTTCGGTTTGTCCCCATGATGAGACTTAGCGCACAGGATGGAACGGCTCCACAATCTCTGCAAAGGTCTTCTTTTCTGTGGATATGAAAGAAACAGAGACAGAGCGTTAGCACACAAATAAGAGATCAATTATTTAAAATATGAGTTCAATCAGATTTAGAATTCTACAATAGAACACATTTACCCATTTGGCAGACAATTACCCAACAATTAATGATAATAAATTGATGACAAGTATCATTAGGCAGAAAGGATGTGTCTACCACCAGATGCACACATACGTCAGTGGCATTTTAAAACATTTTCTGAACATTAATGAAAATGAGGGAAACTGGGAAAACGTGACTAACCTTTCTGTTCAAATCTCTCTGGATGAAGTTTAACATACTCGTTCATGTCTCGGTCCAGCTTGGCATAGATGTAGTTTTCATATTTTGTGATATGATACCCGAGGAACCAGCCAACAGTTGCCATAAGGAACTGCCGATGAACACCTAAAAAAAAAAAAAAGAAGAAAAAAGCACAATAAGTTAACTATCTTCAGCGGGTTCCAAGTTGCTGCTGAGAATGCGAGGTTAGCAGATTAAAAATTTAAAAGGAATATGCCTCATCGCAAAAAAAAAAAAAAAGCAAGTATAAAACGGTTACGTCACATGGGTCAGAAACTGGAACGAAATGGAAGCAGGACGAGATAAAATGGCAACGCATGAGCACAAAAATCGGCATAATAAGCTGACCTGGAGTCAAAATGCCAATTTGAACTCTGGGCATGTTGCCCTATTGTAATTTGGAGTTGTTAGTTTCTTACCCAACTTTTTCAGGTACAACATGGAGCCGTGTGCATGGAGATGCCGCATACCCACATCGGCAAAGTAGTTTTCATGGGTTCCAATAAGTAAAGTTCACTGTAAGCAACTGTGATTACAGGTTACCCAAAGTCTTACAGCAGGAGGTTAAAGCTATAATGGTTTGGAAGCGGGGGTTCAGTGGGAACAGTAGTTGAGTGTCAACCTGAAAGTCGTGAGTTCGATTCCAGATCGATGTGCCCATGGGCAAGGCACTTAACCCCACCAGTGTGTGCATGTTAGTGACTGCAACTGAGAGAAATTGGCTTTAGTGGTCATAATCATCATAATCTGTCATGTTTCACAATATTCAGTTTAAGGTCTGAGCCAAAATACCCTGCTTTGGAAAATAAACATACGTTACGGGAGATTTAGACTTTTGTATTGGTTATTTACCACCATGAATCAATAGAAACCCTCAACTCTAAAATAATAATTTGATAAGTAATATGCACACGGGTTCCAAAATAATTTTTAACGGTACAAAAAGGGAACCATGCAGAAACAAATTGGGCATAGGGGATTGGCTAGTGGGGCAAACCGGACTGGAGTCGTGGAAATCAAAACATGTTTCACACAGAAAATATGCACAAATAAAATGACACCATCGACGGTCTAAAACGAACACAAATGTTGATGTTAAACATTAGGCAGACCAAACAATGCGCTGTCCAATATCTCTGCAGACAACAACAAAAAGCAGGAACAGCAATGCTAACCTGACTTGAGGGGCGGCCTGTGGTTCATAGCATTGTGGAGCAACGCGGAGACCCAGCCGACACCAGACAACCACACCGAGTTCCTGTTCACGATCCCGGGTGGAGGGAGCGACTTTCCCTCGTCTGGAACAAACCCCATGACGGCAAGTTCAGCCTGCTAAGAGTAGCTTCTCTGGGCGAGCTTTGGCCTGTGCTCTTGTTGCTTGTAGCAATCACCTCCCCGTAGGAAATCAAGGACAGGGGGGTCCAAACCGAAGAACCGTCCGGGTACAACAAACAACGACTGCTGTGGTTCCACCAATGATATCTGCGTATGTTTGTGCTGCCATATTGTGAGTGTTGTTTTGTTTATTCGTTAGTTTTTTTTCTTTTCTTTTTAAGAAACGCAAAAAATGTAGGAGGGCTATTGAGAAATTATAACAAAACATAAATCCAGTCACCGCCTAATTTTCCATTTTGAAGCAATGCTGACTCCTTAATAAAAATATTGTTCGTTGTATCGTTATAAATGGTGTTCTTTATAATGATATTTATTCACATTCCTAGCATCAATATTTATCGTAATTAAAAGTATAAGTATATTTAAAACAAGATCAAAGACGTAAAATTTCACCCTGTAAATAAAGCACTGAATGAAGCACTCAGCTACACAAACTTTTTAAAAATTACAAAATTGCTAAAACTACATTACCTACTTTTTTTTTTTACTCATTTAGTAAATTTCTTCATCATTAATTAAGACTAGTGCACAATGTGCTCAATGTGGTATACTTTTAATTTTGATTAGCAGACATTGTTCCGCAATTTCACTCGGTGATCACCATAATTTGCATTAAGAATGTATATATACTTTTTTTTTTTAATCAAAACTGGTTTAACTTAAAATGCAGCGCTTCTTTCAATCCTGTTGCCAAGCACAGTTGCGCTTGTTCACGAGAACATGCCACTTACAATATGGCGGACGCGGTCACGTACGTCTCCTAGCAACAAAGACAAGAAGACGAAACCATTCTTTTCGTTTTGTGGTACGCTAACAGTTAACCTTCACTGTAAGAGCGGCTGTTGATAACTACTGCCTGCCTGGGTTTACCTATTTGCAATAAAGTAAAAGCGACTCATAAAAAATATTTTAAACAGAAACGCATCTAGTTTATTAAATAAAGCGGCGTTGAACTTGGCTGATTAGCAGTCCACGAGCGGATGTAAAGCTAATGACATCATTGAGTGCATTCCCCTCTCCTCCTCCTCCTCCTCCCTTCTCCTTGATCAGACGGGCTGCTGCTGTTGCTACTGGGCTGCCTTGGACACAGCACTCAGCCGGGGGAATTATGCCCTGCCCAGCAGCGGCAGCTTTGCCTATTTGAAGAGCCGCACCTATGCATACCAAGCACTCCTAAATCCGGGGATATCCCCGTGTTTATTGGTAAGTGCAAACAGCTTTTTTTTTTGCCTTGATGCGCTGCTCCGGCTGGGATTTTTCTCCTCTCCTGCATCTGCAGATTGCTGGCAAAATGGCTAGAATCGCAGAGTAGCTTTGCTAGGGGGGGCTACTGTTGCTAGCTTCGCCCTATGAGGCATCAAGTTAGTTTGATGATAAATCATTTTCGACACGGATTATAATGTGAGATCGGATTAAAGAAGAACTGCGGCCCACGGGGTTTGGATGTAACAATGATAACGGATTAGTAAACTCCACGACACGGCAAAGAGGTTCACATTGCATGCAAGCTTAAGCTGTTAATTAATGTAAAAAAAAAAAAAAAAACTACGGTGGAAGACATTGTCAGAGGTTAGTGTGGGTAAGCAACAGTTTGCCTGTCTAAAATGCATTAGTGATTGATTTAATTTGCACGCACGACTCCACATGCATAAAGGAGGATAGGTGTGATGGTGTTTTACTAACAATGCTGTTAATGTTGATGGTTTATATATATATATATATATATATATATATATCCACACCGCTAAAATATTTATATTAAAAATAATTTTATTTTCATCTTTTGGTTGCTGTAAAGCTTTACAATACCCTTATTATAATTGTTGACCTGCTTATTGCATGTTTCCACTGGTACACTGGTGATGAGCTCAGAGTATTTGAGGTGGCAAGGCCTCCTGGCGACCACTCTGTTGTTTAGCTGCCTACACAGATTCTCTATGAGATTCAAGTGGAAACCTGGGTACCAGTATGAAAATATGATATCCAAGATTAATATTGCTGTTATGGCAGATAAAACAATATATACCTGGGCATGTCTGTCTGTCTGTCTGTCTGTCTGTCTGTCTGTCTGTCTGTGTCGATAGAAATCAAAACATGTTTCTGTATGTAGACAGACACCGTGAAAAAGTTGTTTAGCTTTAGTTATACAACCAACAACCGCAAATCTACAAATGTAACCAATACAAATACAGGCCATATGTTTTTACATTTGTATATGAAAATAATTTGTTTTCTACAGTCATAATTTGGTTTGTTCTATCACTTAAAATCCTTGTAAACACATTGAAGATTGTGATTGTAAAATGACAAGATGCAGAAAAGTTTAAGGACCACGAGTCCACATGGAAGCCACGTTATTTACAGCAATGTTGTATCTTTCTCTGCTGAACTTTATGATTTCTCTCCAGGTTATTATGAGCATGGAAGACTATGACTACCTGTTCAAAATCGTTCTCATAGGAAATGCTGGGGTTGGAAAGACATGTCTCGTCCGGCGCTTTACTCAGGTATGTGTTTTGCCACTATGTTGTAGATCTTGTCCAAATTACGAATGTAAGAGTTTTGATGCTAAATAACTACTCAAATTGTAGGGGCTTTTCCCACCTGGACAAGGGGCTACTATTGGAGTGGATTTCATGATTAAAACAGTGGAAATCAATGGGGAGAAGGTCAAGGTACGGACAAACTACAGAGAGATTTACAAAGTGTCAAAGAAGGCTCCACTCATTTTTTATCAAGTGGCTGATTACTACCTGTGTCATTTGATTTTTTTTTTTTTTTTTTTTTTCCAGTTGCAGATATGGGATACAGCTGGACAGGAGAGATTTCGCTCCATTACTCAGAGTTACTACCGCAGTGCCAATGCCCTCATTCTTACGTATGACATTACCTGTGAGGACTCCTTTAGGTGCCTTCCAGAGTGGCTGAAGGAGATTGAGCAGTATGCCAACAACCAAGTGGTGACTATATTAGTCGGTAAGAAAGACACATTTTCTACTTTTTATGCAGGGTGGCCTTTCCTGTTTTGCAATGCACCGATTATGTTTAATACCACCAGATCAAATCAACTATTTTCCAATTAATAATCTCCACTTTGTACCTACGTGCATTTCTTCCCTTCCTTCTTCCATGTCAAACCATGTCATAGCCACGTACTTAAACAATTGTCTCACAAGTTATTTTCTAAAAAATGCTTATTAATCATGTGTAATTTCATTTTATAGTGCATTATTTTCTGAACTCCGGGCTGTAGCTCACATAATTAAAATTTTTTTTCAGATCCCCTTTTCAGTCAGTTCAGTCTTGTATGACAGATTAGGAATTCGGAGGAAACCCAAATGACTCCGAGCAACTTCTCACTGAACGTCGTAGACAACGAGTAGCTTTAGAAAAGTATTTTAAGTCACTGGTTGTCAAACCCGGTGCAAAGCATCACCCTGGCGGTAACAAATTGATCAATCAGGGGTAAATGGCACAAAATGGTATGAAACGACCAAAACTCCAATACAACCCATTTTGAAGAGATTTATTTAAAAAAAGCAATATGTCTTAGTTGGTGTTTTTTCTAAGAAATGTTACTTCTAGGAAAACTGACATCATTTTTCTGGAATAAAGCACTCCCACTCAGTCTTTGTTGAAATTCATCCCCCACATGCGGGCACACACATACACCTCCGTGCCCATCTGTCTCATTGCACACAGCTCCGTCGGAGTGCTGCTCAGAATAATGTTTCCTGATGTCCGCGATGTTAGTCGGCTGATTTTTTTCTGCCCGTTTCGATTTTCTCCTGTAGGTAATAAAATAGACCTGGCGGACAAGAGAGAGGTTCTCAGGCAGAGGGCCGAAGACTTCGCTCAGGCTCAGAGTATGCTGTATCTGGAGACGTCGGCCAAAGAGTCCGACAACGTCGAGAAACTCTTCCTCGACCTGGCGTGCGAACTCATTCGAGAAGCCAAGCAGAACAAGCTCGACAACAATGACACTGCCCCGATGCCTGGCGAGGGTAAAACCATCAGTTATTTGAACTGCTGCAGCCTCAATTAAAAGGGAGCTCAGCTGCCCCGGCCGCGGTAACTCGGTAGCCATTGACTGTAGAGCGTAGATGGCCGGGCCCCAATGCCTCCGTCCTACTAAGATGGCATAAAGCCAAGCCTTAGTTTGGTCATGTTTTTTTCCCCCCATGCCTTTTATAAGCAGTACAAAGGAGCTAGTTGACATTAGTTTTTAAAGCGCTACCGTCACTGACACCAGTCATCCTCACTGGATCAGGATATACAGGTGCATGTCAATTAATTAGAATATCATCAAAAAGGTAATTCATATCACTAATTCAGTTCAAAAAGTAAAAACGTGCATATTATATAGATTCATTGCTTGCATAGTAAAACATTTCAGTTGTTTATTTCTGGGCCTGTTTCCCAATCAAGTTCAGTAAAACAACGGTCACTGAGGCAGGTATTGGCTGTGTGGGCATATGTCAAGTCCCACTGGAAAATTACAGCAGCATCTCTATGAAGCTTTGTCAGCAGAAGGAAGCGTGAAGTTCTCTAAAAGGTTGTAGATGCCTGTGCTGACTGTGGACTTCTGAAATCACAGTGGACCAAGCTCAGCAGATGACATGGCTCCCCAGATCATCACTGACTGTGAGAACTTGACACCAGACCTGAAGCAACTTAGATTCTGTGCTCCCCCAGTCTCACCTCACGCTCTGGGACCCTAATATCCAAGTTAAATGCAAATTTTACTTTCACCTAAAATGACAGTCCTGAGGTTTTTTTCCTCTTTAGCCCGGGTAAGTTGCTTCTGAGATCATCTCTGGTGCACAGGAGTGCCGTAACACAAGGAATGCCACAGTTGTTGCACATATCCTTATGTCTGTGTGGGGGCTATTGAAGTTCTGTCTGAAGTGGTAATCCACAGCTAATTTCTTTACAATCCTCTGTAGGGGGCAGATATCCTAATATTGTATGTGCAGCCTTTTCTACAACTTTTCCTTCCACCAAACTTTCCAATAATATGCTTTGAAACTGCACTCTGTCATCAGCCAACCTCTTCAAAAATGCCTTTTGGTACCTCACCCTCCTTCTGGAAGGTGACTGTGAGTGTCGGGTTGATGAATACCATGGAGATGGCGTAACATTTCTGTGAAAAAAAAAGAAGTCATATTATGATGTTCTGAGAAGAAATTATTTTGATTATCCGCTGGTTCTTGGCAATAATCAAAACTGACAGAAATCACGGTTTAAAACACATTACTCTGTGTTTAATGAATCTATATAATTCAGGAGTTTTACTCTTTAAACTCAGTTACTGCAACAATTTTTTTAAGTCATATCCTAATTTCTTGAGATGCACTTACGTCTGATTGATAAATCCTGTAATCTGAGTGGGACTTCATTTTATCCTCACCGTGGTGAAATGGCAGGACTTCCCAGTTTGGCCTTTAGGATCCATTGTTTTCATCCGACATCAGTATTCACCAGCAGTATTATGAGAGCCAAAATCTCTGCCAGGTATATCGTTACAAATGGGCTGACAAGTTTTGTGATCATTGGAGGTTATTAGTTATCAGTAACATGTTTACATGCATTGCATTTCGGAGATTACTAAGGTCAAGTTGCAAAACAAAAAACGTTTGAAAACGTAACCTAAAATCTGTTGCACTTTTATTTCCCCTCACACTTTCCTCTGCTCTGAGAATCAGCGATCTCATTTCTTAATCATTTTTTTTGCACCTGTCATTACATACTGTGAAGCATATTTGTTTCTCCATTTTGACTTTTTAATTGCTGCTAGAACATGTATTTATGTCATAAAAACCGAAACACATCATACAGTATTGTGTGTTGCTATTAATATTTTTTTTTTTAGTATATTGGCAGTTTTAGTGATTGCGGATTTAGTTTGAAACGGTTGGAAAGCCTTCTATCAATGGGACGTCTAAGTAGATTTTTCTTTATGACCGTCGGCTGTTTTTGTTAACATACACATGAATATTCCCGCATTTGTCGGTGCTGGTCATGAAATAGTTTGAAGGGGTATGTCCATGTAGTTTTATATAACTCGTATTTCATATTATGCTTTCTGTGAACTTCTTATGTTGTTCAGCATGGTAGTGTCTAAAATGATAATTTCTTCATTTTACCATAACCGCAGGCTGCTGTATTGCACAATGCCATATACTGCACACTTAGTATTGTGTGTTATTTTTTTTATTTTTTTTTTGTTTATTGTAACAATTAGTGTTTTCTTGTACAGATTTATTACTGTAGTACATTGTGGCACACTTATTTTATGATTTTGTACTTTCCATTGTGTTTTTTTTTTTCCATTTGCTAGAAGTGCCAGAATGATGTTATTCTTTGTACTTTAGGTTTAAGAGGAGATACTTGCGGCTAATCCTTTACATGTCAACTTCAGTGGGATTTACAAATGAAAGGCTGTTTGAATTGTGCTTTTTTTGTGTACAAAAATAATCCCTAAAATACTGTGTATAACATTAAACAGCTACACTAATTATTGTATGTTTTTGCTAAGTTATTTGACTATAAATGGGGTTAGATTTTGTTATAGTTTTAAAAGTATTTTAAACAACTGGTTTCCTGTACTTTTACTTTAAATCAAAAGAAACAAAACCTGAAACAACATAATGCAAAAAGCCAAAGTTGGAGATGTCGTCAGAACTGATGAAATCTAGAACACAGGCCAGACAAATATAAGATAATTAAACATGCAGTCATTCTATTTGTACATTAACCTATTCATTTACTCTTCCACCATCTATGCATTTGCTTATGCATGAAATATCTGCTGTATTAGGTCTTTATGTACTCTGCAAGAGCAGAGAGAGAAATGTGTTCTCTGCTCTGTGAAGATGGGTCAGCCATCTTGGGAGTGGCATCCAATCACACAATAAAACTTGCTTGGAGTTTGGAAACTTGTTTTCCCAAAATAAAAGAAAAATACTAGTTTCCTTTCATCTAGTTTTACATCTTTTTTTTAAATAAACACCTTAAATCCAAAATCTGAAGCAGTGTGCTTAAATGAGCTTAAACCTTTAGCTGTAGATTTACAAAAAATAATTTAAGTAGGTTACCCTTAGTTCAGCTAATTTGTTTTGTTAACTAGTATTTAAAGAGTGGATGTGAAACTAACGTTTTTTCCCCCCAGTTGTCACTTAAAAATAATATTGTTATGCCGACATTAAATTAGCATTTTAAAAATTAGGTGATTCTTATGAAGGAGTTGGATGTTCTTGTCGAATTAGGGGAACTAAAAAGTATCTAATCACTGGCAGTTTCATATCAAGGATTTCTTGGGCGTTTGTAAAATCACAGCTATAGTAATAACTATTTAGTTCAGGCTTTTTGTCATATAAGAAGATATAATTTAGTTTTTGTTGTGAAAGTCATCCTTTTTCAGATGATACCAATGAAAACTATTACAAAACTTAAAAGTATAGAATTGACATCATGATATAGAGTTGAGTCAACATGTTGGAAATGATTAGGTTTGTTTATCCATTTTATACAAAGGATCATCACAACAGGCAACAAGCTAAATATTGTCTGGAAGAAAATATTGTATTGTACAATATTGGAAATATTGTGTCTGAAAGAAAAAAAAAATGCCCCTCCCAATATGGCGGCGACGTTCACGTACGTCACCGACGCTCATGTGGCGTCCATTCTTCTCCGTCATATGATATTGGAGCCATCTGTTGTATGTTTACCTCCCCGGTTGCTTGCCTAACAGAGTTAATTAAAGCTGTTGGACACTTTGCGAGCCTTTGGCACCTGACGCCGCTCTTCAGACGCGGACCTCCGCCGCCGCCGGTCTCATGCTCAACCCCAGTCTGCAGGCTAAATGGCAACACCTCTCTGGACCTGCTGACAGAGGGAATCTCACTTCCTCTCTTCTACGGCACGCGCAGACTTCTTGCAAGCACAGCAGAGATCATGCGGCAGTCGTGATCGTATGCAGACGACCAGCACACGGCGGGCCGGGGTTTACGCTGGAGCTGGATGATGGCTGGGGTCAGGCGTTTGGACACCGTTGCGGTTACCTGCGTCGTAACGTTGTGTTTCGCTTGTCTGCACGTGACCTCCTTAAAGTCCCAACTTTTCACCAGACTTGGAGGGTCGCGTCGCACCACGGACCCCCCCATCAGCTATAAAACACTGTACTTCGATCAGAAGGTGAGTGAATTATTATTTTTTTTAAATGTTCCATTTGTTCAATTATTTTGCTGGTTTCTTCCGTTTTTAATTCTTTCTCTTTCACTTCTCCATAAAGCGCGTGATTTACATATTCGTCAGAGAACATTTTCTTTCACCTAATAAATCGTGTACGTAACTTACCCCAAGAACAGACCGAGTTTAACACCAAGTGTGATTTTGCTTTTAAAATATACATTAATGACAAACTGTCTAATGTATTGTCTAATATGTTATTAAATTGCATATTGATGTTGACAATTAATAAAAGTGGCCTGTGAACGGACCCTTGAAATAACCCCTTATAAGTTTTGTCCACTTAGATGTATGGTCGTCAAAAGAACCAAACTATACTCCCCCAGACTACCCTAAAAATGGTATCACCCGATCTGCCACGATACAATGGAAGTGTAATTTCTTATTCACACTGGGTTCATATGTAGTCTTGAAAAGTCTGGAAAAATACAGATTATGATTTTGCTCAAATTGTTTTGGTTTTTAAGTTACTAACAAAACCCACCCTTAAATATTTCCTTATAAAAAAGATAATTTCACAGCTTTGTTGGCCTCTAAATTATCTTAGATCAGTGTTTTAACTCTTCCATGACAAAGCTGTCATTGCTGAGAGGCTACTGGACCTGTTATTCTTAAATTGGATCCAGTTTGGTTGCAAAAAAGCACATTTACTATAATGTTGTTTTTTTATTTTCTTAAAAACAAATTAAAGGTATAACATAAATAATCTGCATTTAACGTCTAAATTTTAAAAGTCTAAGCATTTTGTATTTCAAATGGGAGCTCAAGTTTGTTCAGGTGCCAAAATGGTGTGGAAATAAATTTTAAGCCAACTTCAGCGTTTTTATTTATCATTTCCAGAACACAGAGACAACAAAATCCAGTTTTGTCAAATGTTTTGTGCTCAGATGTCCTCGCTTTGTAAAGAAATCCATCAAAGAAATATAACAAAAAAATTTAGGTGTGTAATTTTAAAATGGAACATGTGTAAGAGTCCTGATTTTATCAGATCAGTTTATTCATCCTTTTATTTACTACTGTAGTACTTTGCTTTCATTGTTTGCAGTTTACAAAAAGAAGAAAAAAAAAACGACACCGCTTGCTCTTTCTAAAATTCCCACTTCACCTAAACGTTGATGTGATGTGTCTGCAGACAATAGGTGTTTCCATCTGGCTTCCTGTAGTGAAGGGAAAGCCATGACAATTGGCTGTGTTCCTGCCAGCATAACCGGAACCCTCCTACCTGGCTGTCGGCCTAAAGAGGTCTCCGGGGCCCAGTGAATATGAAACGATTCACTCCTCAGGGGGGTTTGAAAGATCTTCATTCAGCCTGCACGTTTTCTATTTATCGTTACTTCATGGAGATTCAGATTACACGTCGGATGGCGTGCGGTGGTACACGGCACATCTGGCTTTAGTCAAAACAAGAAGCATCTGGGTGCAGCGTAAACGTAAAGATACGGGAAAAGAACCCTTCTTTTACAGGTCAATAAAGACACCTGCACTGAAAAAGATTAAAAGGAAAAACACAAATTACACTAATTTTGTCTAATTTTGCATAGTTTTTAATTTGGAATTTATGTCCTTTTGTTTCTGTTGTTTTGTGGTTTATTATTAGGCATCAATCACTATGCAAATCTAAAGGTATGATACTTTTATGTAAAAATATTAGAGTTTTCTGGTTTCATAGTTTGGACTCAAAAAACTAAAAGAAAAATGGTTAATATGGCTTTTTTTTTAAAGAAAAGCACTAAAATATCATTCTAAAATAATATGGGTGATTTATTTTCATGTTATTAGAAATATAATAATGTTATCTAAAACATTTATTTTAAGTATTCAAGATTTTGATACATAGGCTTGAGACTTTTGAATTGTTTATTCTATATTTCAAGCAGGTTTTGAGAATATTATCCATTTCGGTCAGGCATGTCCAGAGGGCGACCAGGGGGCCATTTGCGGCCCCTGTACTGATTTTTTTTAAGAACGGTTTCACCCACCAGCACAGGTGGCTGGCACGGATGGAAACTTATTTATTATTTATTAGGGCAAACATATTACAGATAAGATAAAATCTTACATTTGAAAATGTTCGGTACAACAAAAGCATTTGTCTCTTAATAACCACACTTTTTACATTGTCTTTTATTTCATAGTAAATAAGACAACATCTATCCGATGTCTTTTACTCAGTTCTTGAGTGAGTGATCCGGGCTGAATTCTGTGGACGTGCTGCACGCTCTCATTGACCTGACTACTTTGCGTCTCCGTCCTAATTGATGCATTAGCGAGAGAACACAGGCTTCGATATTTATAACATTCTTACCTCGGAAGACATCACACCTCTACACAATTGACCTGTGCTGTCGCAGCAGCAGATGCTTTTCCTCTTCTCCCATGTACAAGCACAACTCTGGTGTTATTTCAACTTGTCACCAGAGGGGGCAGACGTCTGCAAAAAACCTAGAACTTACTCTATGCTCCTTTTTAAAATTGGCTAAATACTAGCCTGGCCAGGCAGACTCTGCTTCGCTTTCGCTTTGCTAACCCTAACCCAGTTAACTGAGTCTGGAACTGTTCCCATAGAGCCCTCTGTCCTGATACTGACCAATCACAGGCATGGGTGGGCTTTATATGTTGAGTGACATGCATCGCACGAGAATCCCATAGCCAAAACAAACAAGATGGCCGTCGCTACGGCGTGTTCATTTGTTAGTAGGGTTTCTTCTGTGTTAAAGAAAATAATGATTCACATTAGATTCCGCTCAACCGCGGCTCGCCATGTTAAATTATAATGTGAAATGTTGACAGCAAAAGTCTGATTTTGCCTTTTTTACATTACATCCACCGTTTCTCTAATTGGTTTACGTTGCGCATGTTAACCCCGCCCGAGAAAAAGCCCTCTATGGGAGCAGTTCCAGACCAACTTTAGCCGTATCGAAGAGGCAAAACTTAGTCTGGTAGGCCAGGCTATCTAAATACAGCAAGTATGTTTAAATAAATACTGACACAGATTCTGATTATTTTTTTTTTTTATTATTACAAAAACAAAAAGAGTTTTTTTTTTTTTTTCTAAATTCAAGCGAGCCCACAGTCATTTTCAAACTGGGCCACCATCCACCATCAAATGAGCGAAACCCTTTTTATACTTCTGGATCTGCGTTGTTTACATGTCCATTTTCTACAGAACATCTGGCTAATTTGTTTAATTAAAATTATCACATTTTATTAGAGCGGGTAAAAAAATATATTTTTGGGAGGGGGGGGGTTATATACTTTTTTAATACATTTTTTGGCCCTTGAGTACTTTTGACATGTCAGTTTTGGCTCGTGTGGTGAAAAGTTTGGACACCCGTGATTTAGGTGACTATTTGATTAGAATCAGCTGATTGTAGATGGTTATTTAGTTGGGCTATCTGCTGTGGTAGCCAACCTTCTGTCAGTTGCTTAAAAGGCCTACCATCCACAGCTTGCCAACTTTGGTATTAAAATGGCATACCATAACATATATAGGTGGTTCTCCTTTAGTTTCCCTACATTTATTTGGCGAAATCTCGTTACAGCATTTCTATTTCACATCTCATTAGAAGAACTTTAAACTTTAGGAACACCATTGCAGGAAAGAGTAGCACATTTGAAACATAACATTTTAAAACCTCCGGAAGCCTTTTTCCACTGACAAATCCATGCTTAGTTCTATTTTATCCATTTTTTTTAACATATCATTTGAAGGTCCTGTTTGTCGTGTTCTGTCCAGCTTTTTAGTGGAAATATTCACAAATTAGAAGCAGATCGAGGCGCCAGTTTTCCTGCTCATTAATTCTTATATGAACGTTTAGCCAGTTCTTTCAATAACCTCCTAGGAAGAAAAGAGTTCAATGCATATTACCGTAATGGGACAACCAGCAGTATAATAATGCAGTTATCTGTGGAGGAATAATTAGTTGAAATATTTTTCATGATTTAAAGGGATTTTAGGGATCTCCAGTTTTATCAAGCTGACCTTCCAATGCCAACATCAAGTATTCTGATTTTTCTCAACATGCTGTAAATAACAACAGTCCTTTTTTTGCATTATGATTAAGTTTTAAATGTACCTGTGTCAATTTAGGTTTTAAATTATTCAGATTATGGGAGGGACACACAGATCTGTGCAGATAAAACGTGTGGACATCCCTGTTCTAAACACATTAAAAACACAACAAAATGATAAGCATCAGGTTTTTGTTTCACGTGAGACTGTTTCAAAGACGCTTGAGTCCCTCTTTTGCCTGCAGGAAACGGAGACCTCTGTTTGTAAACTGATAAAACCTTGAAAATAATGGACACGCTGGCTTGATACTGTAGTAAAAGACACTAATAATAAGTCTCCGCTCTTAACAATGTTTGGATGTGTGGACAATGCTCCACACCTGTTCCTGCCCACAGCATCCTGTCTAATCAGCCGAGCTGACAAGAAGATAAAGACCATTTCCTCCCTTCTGACGCCCCCATTGTCTCGTCGCATGTGAGCTCCCTTTTGCCAATCAGGGAGAAATTGTATGCTTCTCCGTGAAACGTACAACAAGTAAAACCCTTGTTAACCCCTTTTCAGTACCTACGTCAGATCTTCTGTTTTCTGAAAGCCGTTGCTTCTCACTCAGCATTTTCTACATGTTGCATGTCATACTGCTTTGAAGGGAGCGCCAAGCCGCTCCGCAGTTGTCATCAGGAAATCCTCTAGACTGCAATTTGCCACCAGACAATGAATGGAAGTGTCCTTTAGCATCCTTCAAATGTACTGCTAAGGTTTGCTGTACCTTGTGGTCTGGCTGTTTAATTTGGGACCCCGTGTGGTAGGAAGCGAATGCGGCTTCCTGACTTTTCCCGTAGTGAACAAACAGACCAGCAGTGCCTTGCAAAAGTATTATGTTTGATGCATCATTTTTTTTCTTCATATTTTGTAATGTCTGCGTATTTTATTGGGATTATATGTGATGGAGCAGGGGTTGCCAAACTTCTTTTGGAAACTTTTTTTCTTTTGGAAATCACGAGAATATTGTCATAAAATTGCGAGAATAAAGTATTAATTTTATGAAAACTCTTCCCCCTGTGTTAAAATGAAGAACATTGAGCGTCTTGTAAAGTTACAGGTATCAGTTTCAGAATTAAGGAAATGCTAAATCTTATTAACAAATCAGCATCAATTTATTATTATTAGTGTCAGGACTTTGATGAAACAATTATGCAAATGGATGTGTAACTTTATTCTCATAATATTACAAATTTATTCTCATGCAGGACTTTATTCTCATAATTTTATTTATTCTTGTACACCTGATATTATGATTGTATTATTGTTTTCCAAAATATAAAAATGTGTATTACAGTCATTGTAGATTACAGAAAATAAATTATTGGCCACAGAGAAGTAAATTTCCATACACAAAAAAAGGAAGGAAAATACGAATACGTGATTACGTAATTTTTTTTCTGATGTTGAAAAGTTGTAAATTTTCTGAAAAAATATTTTTTTCATGGTTAAAGGCATACATTTGCTATATTAAAACAAGTATATCTCTGACACTGTAAAGTCAGAAATTATGGATCATCATTTGGATCGTCTAGTGACCCCGACATAGTGTCTCATGGGGGTTCCCTGACCCCCACATTGTGGGAACCTCTGGATGGACTTTACTCCAGTGTACCTAGACCCTTTATAAGCCAGGTAGTAAATAGAGTCCACCAGTAAATAATTTGATCTCCATAAAAATACAGTTGTACTGTGAAGGGCTCATAGGTTTATTAGACAACGTAAGTGAGCAAACGGCATCATGAAGAACAAGAAACACAGCAGACAGGACGAGTTTTATGGAGCAATGACCTTCAGAAGTCCTGGTTGCAGTTTATTATTCATGCAGGGGACACAGCAAACATGTTAAAGAGGGGGCTCTGCCCAGATTAAATCAACATTTTACGTTTTGGCCTTTTTAAAGAAACAAAACAAAAAAACTGTGTGGTGGAAAACTAGTTTTGCAAATCCTCCTGGACACAAGTTTGAGAGTGATGTGCCTTTTCTCCTTCCAGCAGGACAACAACCCTAAACATGCAATCAGAATTAAAGTTGAATGGTTTAGATCAAATTCCTTTATGGAATGGCCCAGTAAGTTTTTTTTTTTATTTTTTATTTTTTTTATTTTTCAATTGCAAATGTTCACATCCAATGTCTTATATGTGTAATCGGTTTGAAACCAATAAATCAAGACCAAAATGGAGGCTCAGTCAAAGTCCAGATCTAAATAAAATTGAAAAGGCAGGAGTTAAATATTGGTATTCCTGAAAGGTCTCCATCCAATCGGACTGAACTTGAGCTATTTGACAGAGGAGAATAATATTAGTGTGTAGATGTGCAAAGCTGGCGGAGACAAACCCGAACAGACTTACAGATTAAATTGTAGTAAAAATATTTAAAACTTCATAAAATGTTCCTTTAACTTTACAATTAATGCTACTTAAGGTTGGTCTGTCACAAACAAATACCGATACAAGACAAAGTAACGTAATAAAAAATGCTATATATTAATACTTATATGTGCTATATATTAATACTTATAGGTGCTGTTATTGTGCAGCGTCCCCACTGGATTTTAATCATATCACAGTGAAATATGTAATGCTCACTGTGGCCACATGGTGGCAGTAGTTATTAAGTTGTGGATGTGTTATGAAACTAGATTAACAAGGGGTGTGCTGTGCATACTGAGTGAATGAGTTAGGTAGGGTTTTGCTGAAGCACTAAACTCAATAAAAGAAGTGCATTTTTTTCTCTGTTCTTTTCTAGATCCGCGTTTTATTTAGAAGATTATTCTCTGTGCAATATAAGGAGAATTTGTTTCGCCCTAATTTCATGCTTCAGTTCACTGAGCTGGATAACAGCTCTTTAAAAGCCTTGGAATACAGTAGAAGAATATCTGTAAATGTGAGAAATTCATGATGGAGTAACTGAAGTTCTTTGTTCACACATGTTGCAGCGTGTTTGGCCAGCATCAGCAGCGGCTGGCTCGGCTTCCAAACACCAGAACATTTCCTTTAAGCTGTCTCATGGTCCCCTCACCTTTTAAAAAACACTGCCAAGTGAAGGAATTGAGGCTTGAATGAACACACTGAGGCCCTCAGAATCTTTTTCCTGTCACTGGCTCATAAAAAGCTTAGCTCCTTTGTTTCTACCAAGGAGGGTACAGAGTGACGATAGGGGGGGAAAACCCCCCAAAACAGAAACATTTTGTATTGAGTGCTGGGAGCTGTTTCAGGGGCTGGACCTCAGAGAAACCTCATGCGGTCGTCTTCTCCATCAAGCTGCCTTTGTTCGGGAAAGAACATGGGGGAAATATGGTTGAAAGGAGAAGATGGCCGAGAATCCCTGAGGTTCTGTGAAAGGATATTCCAGAGCTCAAGGTGGAACTAATGTGGCATCTTTTTTTAAATGGTTCCAGCATTTCTCTATACAAATTGGTGCTAATTACCCTAAAGTCCAAAGTCGGGGCTCTGACCTAGGAGCAGCTTACATTTGAGAAGTGTGGCCAATTCCTAGAAAGCTCTCCTTCTCTGATCTTCTACTTCATACTTTACATTTGTCTGTCTGTTTCTATCAGACAGGGTGCTTGCGCAAGTCTTGAAAGTCTTAATAAGTATGGAATTTTGAAACACTGTTTTCCAGACCTTGAAAAGTCTTGAATTTTGTGTCAAAGTCTTAATAAAGTATGGGGAAAAAATGTATGGTAGAATTTTACAGTATGCTCAAAGGCATTGTGAAATGAGAAATAGGAAGGTAGGCTATAAAACTATAATTTTACTAACTGGTCACGTACTGTATTAGCCTAATGGAATCAAACACTTGTTTGATGTGAAATTCATGTACTTGTGATTTTCATGTTTTGAAACGTTTTCATCAGTAAAAGCATAATTTACTGTGAATAATGCATTTGTTCATTGAATACTAGCCTATAAAAATTAACATTTCTAATAAACAGTTTGTTCAATCTCAACCAATGAAGTAGGCAGTAGGCGCACAAGTATACAAGTACATAAAGTTAAGGTCTTGGGGAAAAAAAATATCAGTTTTAAAAAAAGTCTGGAATTTTAATTTGGAAAAAGAGCAAGCATCCTGATCAGAGAAGGAGTAAAGGAGGTAAACTGAGCCTAAACTTGTAATGCCATGTTGTTAGACAGTGAAGCTCACACTGCTTTCAAGTAATAACATAACATGTAACAGTATGGCTATGCCTTGAAACTATTTTACATTTTGTCCCAATACCTCAAACTTTAATGTGTTTTTATCATGAATTAGTTGATGGACCAACACATCTTAAAAAAAAAAAAAATCTGAAAAATGTGTCATGCTTTTTACTCTCATACACCTAAATTTTAGTGCAACCAAATACCTGCAGTTGTCAGCTAAGAGTCCACCTGTGTGTAATTTAATCTTACTATAAATACATCTGTGAAGAGCTCAGAGGCTTGTAACCAAAACTGGACTTTTTTGGCCTACATGAGAAACGGTGCGTTGGGAGGAAAACTGACACGCTGATGGATTACTCTAAACCCAACCTCCGCACAGGGATGCATGGTGGCGGCAGCACCGCACAGTTAGGGTAATTTTCTTCAGCCGGGGGAGGTAAATTAGAGTTGATGAGAAGATGGCTGGAGGTAAATACAAGGCCATCCTGGAAGAAGCAACCGGTGAGCAAAATGTTCGGCAGTGGCCTGGATGATCATCTTCCTACATGCCAACAACCTGAAACATGCAGACAAAGTGACGCTGAAATGGTTTCAGTTAAAGCATAATCACGTGTTAGAATGGCCTAGTCAAAGTCCAGACTGAAATAGAATTCAGAGCATGTGGAAATGTAACATATTTTACAATGAAGAATTGGCAATGATGACAGTTTCCGCCAATGCGAAGCCGGTTTAGACATGGCCAAAAAGAGTGAAAGCTGTAATCGCAGAGAAAAACTGGATCTACAAAGTACTGACTTGGAGAGGGTGAACACAGAAGCACTGCACGCTTTTGCGGAAAAAAGTCTAACCTTTTCCTCCCACCTCACAATGATGCACTGCCTTGTGCTGGTCTGTCACAGGCATTTCAAAGAAAACGCCGTGATGTTTATGGCTGTAATTTAACAGGGTATGAAAAAGTTCCAATGAATATAAATAGTTTCAGGAAGACACTGTAGACTCACTGTTAATAGGCTCAAAACGGATTGCCTCAATAACGTTCACCAGACGCTTATTAGATTGCGCAAACGTTAACAGATCACTGTGCATCTGGAGTTGGTCGTCATATCTTGGTATGCCGCTGTTCTCACTATTCTTCGCAGGGTCCGCTTGTCTGCCAAGGCAATAGTGGGGGCAGCTGTACAGGTAATTGGAGTATCCCAGCATCTGTTTCAGAGAACAGGACACTGAGCAGTGTACCGATGATCAGAATGAGACAGTGGCTCATAGTAAACACAGAGCCTGGTGCTGCAGTTGCATTTAAATTGGATGTTAAACTGCCCTCCATGATGCCATCTACATTCTCAGCACAGTCGCAGCGTTAAGATTCATGATTTGTAATCAGTCCATGCTTCTGAATACAGAAAGTGGTTTTTCTGCCAGAAAACCGAGACAATTACTATGATGATCTGACTCACTTATCCTCTCCTCTTATTATCATCCGCCCTGTTTGCTTTTACTTTTTTGATCTTTTTCTTTTATTTCACAAAGGTGCATTCCTTTCTCTGATTATGGGATGGCTATGCTAAATGTGTAACAGTATTGTGTCAAATATGCAGCAGACCAAAAACTGCCATGTTTATTGAAAATATTATATGTGGGGTGGATCGATGAAAATAAGTAATGATGGCGCAGTAATGAAAAAACGACTTTGCCCCAGAAGCAGGACGCTAAAGTATTTAGTAGCTGGAGCACTGATGTAGAGCAGGATACTTTAATATTATTACGGGACCATGATTTGGTGTGATGGCAATATGGCCGAATTAAGACCCCGAAAGTGCTCAATTATTCAGAACTTTTTAGAGATGCTAATTCAACCCTTAATCTTGGCAAATATTAGGAAACCTGTTCAAGCAGAGAAATACAGACACGTGAAAATTTGTACAACCCTGATAAATGTTCAGTTGTTTATTAAGAACCTTATTTTGTATTTGCAAAAAATATATATTTATTACACTTAAACAAAAAAAATTAACTTAGATTGATTTTTTGTTTTTATTAAATATATCGCTAGACATGCATTGTCAAGTTGAGAAGGTTAGGACAAACTAACTTAACCCGTCATGGCCAGACATTCGCTGTTGAACTAACATAACTTCTGTGAGACGCGCCTTTTGCCATCTATGCCATCTTTTATGTTGTTTTTAACTGTATGTGTATATATATATATATATATATATATATATATATATATATATATATATATATATATATATATATATATATATATGCGGTGAAGGTCTATAGACTGAAAGTCAAACCCAGAACAGCTGCATTGAGGACCAAGGTCTCCATACATGAGTATCTTGCTCTACCCATGTGCCACCGCTGTGACCTCACTTGGCTTTGCTTAAGCCAGTGCTTGGCTGGGTTTACTATGTTCTTGGTCATTGTCAGGTTGCAGTTTCATTAAAAAAAATCAAGCTATTTACTTAATTTTCCTTTGAGATTAATAACGTATATTTGAATTAGATTGACTCACTCCTAGTAGCATTTGCTGTGGATTCCATGGGGGTGAGCTGAGCAGGTCCGGCTGCTTTAAAACGTGACTCTTCCTGCTTTACGCTTCACAGTTGGTGTGAGGTTCTTTTCTTGGAATGCTGTATTTAGTTTATGCCAAACATGTCTGCTGTTCAAAGAACCTGATGTACACACTGTGATGGCATTTTATGGATTTTGGAGACTTCTTTTATCATCTTGCCGTTCACTTTTATGATGAACTTGCTTGAAAAGCCAGACCTGAGCCTGTTGGCCGTTGCTATGAATGTCCTCCACTTGTAGACTGTTGTTCATACGGGTGATTGGCTGATTTCAATTTATTTTGGAACCTCTTTAAATCATTAGACTCATAAAATGCTCCCATTTTCTGTCAGAAGATTTGCCATTTTGGATTAAAATATATTTTTTTGCAAATCCAGTTTTACAAAACGTTTCAAAAGACATTTTCTGATTTTATTTTTATTTTTTCTTTTGTTTTTTACTTTGTTTGGTTATATTAAATTTTGTTAAAAAATATGTTAAAACTCCATATATCCAAATACATTAGAAAAACAGAGGTTTTAAAAGTTTTTTTTTTCAATGTGAAGTGTTCTCCAGTTTTTCCTCCTGTATCAGGAAATGACCTTTTGTAGTCTTCAGTCTCCAGGTAGAATTTTAATGTAAAAGTGATGGTTATCAAAGAAAATCAAAAAAGTGTTCATTCCTCTCCTCCCCCTCCTCTTCCTGTAGTTCTGGGAATAAAATGTATGATTGAATTTGACTTTGGAAAGTGCCTTGAGATGACATGTATCATAATTGGCGCTATATAAATAAAATTTCATTTAATTGAAATTGCTTCTTAGGAAGCTAAATAGAAAGTTTTTTGGATATTACCTCAATGCACTGAGGAGGACAATTCACATGTATCTGAGTTGTCATTGTGCTGTTCTCACTACTCACAGATTGATCACTTTGGATTCCTCCAAGATGGCACCTTTAAGCAGAGATACCTTGTGGCCGACAAACAGTGGCACCAGCCGGATGGACCCATTTTGTTCTACACCGGAAATGAAGGAGACATCACCTGGTTCTGCAACAACACTGTATATATACAGATGTTCACATGCATATTTATATTGTTTAGCCTATAGTGAAACCTTTTACTGTTTTTTTCTTTTTTTTCCCCCTCAGGGCTTCATGTGGGAAGTTGCAGGACAGTTGGGTGCCATGTTGGTTTTTGCAGAACATCGCTACTATGGAGAGTCCTTGCCATTTGGACAAGACTCTTACAGTGTGAGTTAAGGTCCAAAGTCACCAGTCCACATGGAATAACAGTTGGATATACGACCATTGCACGAGTCTTAACTTGAAAACATTTCACACTCTGAATGCAGGACAGCAAGCACCTGAACTACCTGACATCAGAGCAGGCCCTTGCAGATTTTGCTGTGCTAATTCAAAACCTCAAGAGTTCTGTACCAGGTGCGCAGAACAGCCCTGTGATCGCCATCGGAGGCTCCTATGGAGGGATGCTCTCCGCCTGGTTCAGAATGAAATATCCAAACATTGTCGTTGGGTAAGGTTTTCATGCACAAATTGCTTTGTGTGCCATGATGTTTAAACTGCTGAGGGAAAAAAAAACTGTGACTTGAACCTTATGGACTCGTCTGGTACAGCGGTCCTGTTTACAAATCTTCCTCCATGGTTGACTGATGGTAACGGATGTAAGGTTTTTGAGAGGAAAAAATAGATTTACTTCTGTTTGTTCTCGGCTTTCAGGGCTTTGGCAGCCTCTGCGCCAATATGGCAGTTCCCTAACATGGTGCCATGTGGAGATTTCTATAAAATAGTAACACAGGACTTTGCCAAGAGTGGCAAAAACTGTGACGCAAACATCAGAAGATCGTGGAAGGCTATAAATAATGTGTCCTCTACTGGTAAGTTACACTGTAATAAAGAGCTGGTTTATCTGCAGGTCAGATTGTTTCAGACTACACTAAAGGAAGAAGTACTTTTTCATTCTAATTCAAAATTATTTTGATATTACACTTTTTTTAAGAAGGTGCTTCTCATAGGGAAGGATATTACAAGGTATAGCTAATAATTTTAATTGATATTTGAATGTTTACAAAAGCTTCTAGATTATTTAGTTATTTAGTTAGAAAGAAAATGGTGGTTTGTGAAGGAAAAAGGGACAAAAGATTTCAGAGAACCATTTCATCTGCGAAATACATAAGCTGCTTTAAAAATGTATCGTCTATTGTTTTATTATATAGGGAAACAGTTAATGACCTTTCATTATGTGCTTTTACTAGAATCCCGTTAGAAACAATTACTTTAAGTCTCTGAAGGTTTTTTTTATGGGAAAATTTCAAAAAGCATCCTTGCATAAGAAATAAGTCAAGATTTCTGCTAAAGCCGAGAAATTATTGTTTTCTGTGTTTCCACAAGAGCTTTTGTGGCATCAAACACAGAAATATGAGATTCAGCTGAGAGATGAGTGTCTACTTTTCTTCCAAACAGCCTAATTTGAATAGATAATTGATGTTTAATTTACAATGAGATCAGCTGCAAATTTCTGACATCTGAGTTGTTGACTTGTAGACATTTTGCTTCACATTATTGGTGAAGCACATTATTGGTGAAGCATAATTTCTAAACGCGGTACTTGTTTTTTCTTTCCTTAAGCATCTGGTCTTCAGTGGCTGTCTGAAGAGTTCAGTTTGTGCGCCCCTCTAAAAAACAAGTTTGAAGCTGTGAGCTTTAAAAGCTGGCTTCAGGAGACCTGGGTGAATCTGGCCATGGTGGACTATCCGTATGAAGCCAATTTCCTCCAGCCACTGCCTCGCTGGCCAATCCAGGTACAGACAACACTTGTTTAATTTATTTTATTTTCCTCCTTGAATTTACTGTTCCTACTTATTAGGTGGCTAATTATATGTGATGAGCTTTTATTTACATGTTTTCAGCCAAATGTGTCTTCTTAAAACTTGTATTTGCAATATCTAAGTTTTGCTTTAAGACTTAGAGTGTTTGTTTGATGAGCAGTAACGTTGTTTTACAATTAAAACTATGGCTTACATGCGTATTCCCCACATGGAGTGAGTGTTTTTGAAGAATCAGATTTTCAGTCTTTGAGTCTTTGGGGTGTGTCCTTGCCTGCTTTTCACCTCTGCAGTTTTTGCTCATTCTTCTTTAAGAAATAGCCCCAGCTTAGTCGGACAGTTGGACAGTTAGCATCTGTGAGCATCATTTTCTACTCTTTCCATACACTTTCAGTTGAAATGTAGGTCTAAAGTTCTAATGGTCAATTCAACACATGGATTTACTTTGATCTGAGCCATCACGATGCGGTGCTGGCTGCACGTCTCAGGTCGTTGTCCTGCCTCAGTCTCAAGTCTTTTGCAGAATCTAGCAGGTTTTCTTGAATGATTGTCCCGTATTTAAGTCCATGTATCTTCTCCTGAACTCTGACCAGCTTCCCTATCTTTGCTGAAGTAGAAACATTCCCACAGCATAATGCTGCTGCCACCATGTTCAATGATGGGGATGGTATCCTGAGGCTCCAGTGTAAGCTTCCTGCCACCCATAGCATTTGCCTGTTGGCCAGAAAGTGTGATTTTTGTGACCAAAGCCCCTTAATGCACATTTTACCCAACGTGCCTTGTGGGAAAGTCATACTTTATAAAGCTGTTTGTAAAATGTTCTCGTACAAACCTCCTGAGGATTTCGCCAAACATTTGGATTTGTAATGAGATTAAATTACACACAGTTGGACTTGATTTACTAATTAGGTGGCTGGCTGGCATATTGTCGCATTAGATTTTATTTAGGGGTATGCATGTAGAGGGTGCTGAAATCTACATGCTTTACTTTGTGTTGGTCTCTCAGACAAAATCCCAATTAATGTGAGGATGTAATGTGATAAAATGCGGGGAAAAAAAAGGGGGAATGAATACTTTTGCAGCCTGTTTGATTGCAGTGTATTTCACCAGTTCTCTTGGCATTCCACATGTTTTTACTAAGCACTGTTTGTCTTTTCACTGCTTTAGTTTGGCCTCCCAGGGGTCCCCGCCGGAATCTCATTCTTGCCCTAGTCGGATACTTTTCTGTTATTTATTATTGAGCCATTGAATGGATCCGTGAGCGTCATGTTTCATCATGTGAAATGAGCACTAAATGGTCACTTTGAGTTGTTTTTTTTTTTTTTGGCTCCCTTCTCTTAATGTATGCAACCCCTATGGGTGGTTTAAGCGGTTTAGGCAGTGGGTGCAAAGAGGAGCTTTTTTAATGACAAAGCTAATGTGATTATCTGAGCGAGTGTGAGAACGGGGTATTGAAGGCTTAGAGGAGGGAAATCTGTTGGCAGAGATGAATGTATAAAACTAATCCTATCTGAAAAGTAAGGAGAAGATGCTTTGGAGCTATTGCTGTGTTTTTTTCCCCCCTCTCTCTCTCTCCACAGTATAAATCTTTAGTTGGACATGTCTGTGGCCCTCCTCAGCCATCGACCACCAACTCCTCCCCTGCCCATAAACAAAAGCCTTAGTAACAAACTCCACTCTGATGCCGATCCCCTCCAACCTCTAAAAATAAAGAGAGCCCAGTTTTTTCCGCCTCACAAAAGATGCGGAACAACAGCGCCGGCCAATTCTGCCGCTGCAACCATAACAACACGCAGCGAAATCAAACAGGAGCCGAAATGCAAATATTTATCATTCACGCTAATAACGCAGAGAAATCAGCGGGTCAAACAAAAACAGCAGGAACGAGACTTAAGCCTTTACATTTTTTGAATTATTTAACTTGTGTTATCTGAATACATGGAGTTTCTTTTTTTTTTTGCCCCCCTCTCATGCCAAGGTTAGAGTAATAAATTCAAGTTCATTCCAGGGAGTTTCATATGCAAATCAGGCGCCACCTTTATGCGTGGAAAAACACTTTGTGGCCCCCAAGAAAGCGTTCTTTAGTCTTGTGAAGAACTTAAATCTACGAGAGTTGGATGCCTGAAGTTTTCACTCGCACAGTGCTTGTAAAAGGTGACTAAAATTTGTTGTGAACAAACGCCATTTGTTTTTGTTCTGCTGCTCATTTCAACCCTTTGTCGTTTTTGTACCTTCGTAGTCTAGTCTTTTTTCATACCTGACTTTTTCGGGAGAGAAATAGGACCCTGTCTATGGGACAGTTTGTACCCTCCGCAGAGATACAGACATAGAGAACATCACACACCACAGTGGTACCGCTGCCCCATGAAAACAGTACAACATGTTGTGAGTTGGTATGTTCCCCTTGGGAACTGATGCAGTGTTGCTTGGACGCAGGTTTTGTCTGAATAAAAGGACCAAAAACTGTACATTCATCTAATTTTGAACAAGTTCTTTCACAATGATATATAGGCAAGGCAGATTTATTTGTATAGCACATTTCAGTACAAAGACGATGCAAAGGGCTTTACATGATTAAAATGTAGGAAAATAAAACAGAATAAAAGCAAGTAGGAATAAAATGTAGAAACAAAATAAAACATGGGAAAATACAAACTAAAAGCAAATATTAAAAACAGTTGGACTACAAACTTAAACTAATGATGTTTCAGTAAAACAGTTTAACTCGAAAAGTCGAAGGCAATCCTAAACAAATGTGTTTTTAATCTCGATTTAAAAGAACTCAGGCTTTCAGCACTTTTACAGTTCCATCACTACACCCAGATTTCGGGCCTGATCAGTGGTTTTCTAGCTGAAGCAGCTGAAGCTGTGTGCTAACTTTTGATCTCTCCTCTGTTTGTCTGAAAATTATTACTGCAGTTTTGTTTTTATTCAATTGAAGAAAATTTTGGCACGTCCATGCATTGATTTCTTCATTTACTCAGTACTTTAATGGGTTCCTAGTCACCTGGTGACATTGTGATGTAGAGCTGTGTGTCATCTGCATAGTTATGGTAGCTATATGTTCATCTGGTATAAAGCTACAATAGTATTTCAGGAAAAGAGCTACCTACCGTCAAACCTAATGATGGTAATGGGATGATCTAGGGGCGGCTTCAGGACCCAGATGACTTTTATCATTGATTTTTTTAACCATAAAGTTTGCTCTCTGCTAGAAAATCTTGAAGGAGGATGTCCAACCATCAGTTTGCAACCTTAAAGCTCAAGCATACTTAAGTTTTGCAGAAGGACAGTGATCCAAAGCACACAAAGGGAACCTACCTATGAGTGGCTATAAATAAATGAATTTAACAAAATTAAGGTTTTGGAGTGGCATAGTCAAAGTCTAACCTTAAATCCAATTAATATGTTGTGGGGTGACCTTAACAGGCAAGCCATACTTTAAAACCCTTGACTGTTCCTGAATAATATAAAAAAAAAAGTACTGGGTCAAAATCCTTCAGCAGCCTAAAGTCTAATGGCCAACTATAACAAATGCTTAGTGACAGTTGTTGGTGCCAAGGACGGCACAGTCATTTAGGTTTAGGAGGCAATTACTTTTTCACTTATGACCAGGTTGATTTCAATAGCTTTTTTTCCCACCTCAGTAAGTAAAATCCTTATTGAAAAAAATTCCAATGTTTTATTTAATTACTTATTTACTGACTAATTACTATTTAATTCAAAAAATAAATGGAAACGGAGTGTAATGCAAAGTTTTTACAAAAATGATATACTGTGAAAATATATGTTACACTTTATATGTTAACATTTTATGACTATCTCCCTCATTTATGAAAATATTTAACTAGAAAGAAAAATAATATGTCATGGTAGGAGGGGGGCAAACTTGCAACTCTTTGGTACCAAACGGGGGTACAGCTGATGGAGGGACAAATAGTTTTTTTTTTTAAATATGCTTTTTTTTTTTTTCTTTAAGGTGGTGTGCAAGTACCTCGGATTCGATGCCACCGTGTCTGACTACCAGCTGCTGCACGGTGTTGCCCAAGCTGCCAAAGTCTACTACAACTACACAGGAAGCTCTCCTTGCCTGAACACGTCTCAGACAGCAACCAGCAGCCTTGGTGCCCTAGGCTGGTTCTTCCAGGTGCCCCAAACAGCTTTGGGATTTACAAAGGTGTCAGTATGCAGGTTTACCTCTAAGAGTAAATACAATGTTCAATCCATCCACCCCAGGCCTGCACAGAGATGGTGATGCCCATGTGCACAGATGGAGTCCAGGACATGTTTGAACCAGAGGAGTGGAACTTCCAGGCCTACTCTGATGAGTGCAACGCCATGTTTGGCGTCAGGCCTCGAGCTGATTGGGCTGGAACTGTCTATGGCGGAAAGAAGATTGCTTCCCATAGCAATATTATCTTCAGGTATAAGATCATAAGAAAATACAGGCCATATTGCTCTAGGTTTTCTGGGTGATTTTTATTTATTTTTTTGGGCTCTGTGTTTTTCAATGTTAAGCTTGATTAGCTTTTATCACGGGTAAATGGGAACCTCTTACTGTGATAGCCACAGGAAGCAAAAATGTAAAATACAAATGCCTCTGCACCTCTATTCTGTTCATCCATTGTATAACTCTTCCCGCCAGTAGAAAGCAACTTAGTCTTCCCCTGTAACTTTTCACAGGCCTGGAGCAAACAAAGAAAGTTATATTTGACCATTCCTCTTTCCACAAATTCCTAAATAGTCCTAGGTCCTAACTCCTGTGTCGTCTCTACAGCTCACTGCACTGGTCCCCTGTAGTGTTTAGGTCCTATGAATGAACTGTTGCAAAGGAAGTTCAGTACAAATCAAGTCCCTCAACAAAGTTACCACAGGAATTGTATTAATACAAAAATGGGGTGCTTAAAGGGCTTGTTATTCCAACCAAGATATCTTCATGGAGACCCTGAGAATGTTAACATGCTCTCCCACTAAGCAAACTTCAGGATCCCAAATATATTCACACAAGAACCACAGCAATCAGGTCAGATTTCCTAGAAATGAGGAGTTGTGGCTATAGATTTGGCTGTTGTCTGTTTAAAAACAGAACAAAATGAAAGTGGTCTGGTCTTACAGTACATACTCCCAGGTCTTCTGGTTCTACAGGCCATGCAAGCCTGGGCGGACCATCAAAAAGGATTTATTCTACCCAACTAAAAAAAAAAGACGGCAGGACAGAGTACCGTGCCACTGAATGACATACGAGCAGAGAAACAATCATCTCTGAGATCTCACAAAACATTTCCGATCGTCCTCTTTCAGTCAGAGGGCTGGAGCGCCGACAGTGGACTCTGCTTACAGAATTTTCTTTTGCGTCTAGTAAACCATTTCTGTGTCGCTGTGTCCGTATTTTATGGCCCGTTATCCTGCTAAAAGACCCAACAATGAAAAATGTAGGTTTCCTTGCAGAGACCACCAGATTTCTTTTTTAAACACCCTGGTTTGTTAAAAACTTTATGACGTCATGCACAAACAGCCCGACAGCATCACAGATCCTCCAGTGTGAGATAAGATATTTTTCCTTTATGAGGTTAAAGCCCCATTAGTGCTCCAACCATCAGCAGTTTAATACAGATTGCATATCAACTTTTATTTGTCTGTGTTCTCTACCAATTTAAGTAAAATAATGACTAGATTACTTGTGTATTTCATTTAGCTCTTCACAACTCATTTCCACCACAATCTTGCAACATTTTCAGTTTATAACATTATTCTGCTGATGTTTTGTATACAGGAGTTTTTTTTTTTTTATTGAATTTTGTCGAGCTTTGATTAAAAACTAGATGTGTTTATGCTCCAACACACCTGATTCAAATGATTAGACTTAGACTTGGACTTAGACAACTTTATTTGTCATTTTGTATGCACAGAGTGCGTACAGAACGGAATTACGTTGCATACAGCTTGTAAATTGCAGTAAAATCAAATTACAGTATAAGGTGCAGCAGTGATTTAAAAGTAAACAGTTTAAATGTAGACAATGCAGGAGAAGTCACAGTGTACAGGTGTTTTTAAAAAAAAAAAAAAAATTGTATGTGCAGAATTGGGTGTGCAAGGGCATTTGTGCAAGAATCCAGCTTGTAATTTACAGTAGATTTAAAATACAGTATAAGGTGCAGCACTGAATTTAAAAGTAAAGCAATTGAAATGAAATTAAATCAGCTGATCAGCATTCAGTCATTCGGCTTTGCAGAGGCCTGGTAACGAGACATTGGCTTGACTCAGGTGCGTTGGAGAAGGGTTGCATCTACAAGTTGCTGGATAGTAGCTCTGGAGGCCTGGAGTTGGGCAACCCTGGTTTCTTCAAAGACACGACAGTCATGTATTTACATTCAGGCTGATTAAGTACAGTGTAAATAAATCAAATTAAAATTCCAGCTGATTGTGTCGAATAAAAATGTTAGTAAATAGAAGACTCCATTGTTTTTTACACCAGAATTAAGCCCAGGCCCGAGTGGCACTCTGGACTGAAAGCTGGACCGGACGTAGAAAAATAGCTGGTAAGATTACTTACTAAGAAAAGTTGTGAAACAAAGGTAGACATTGGAATAAGCCACACGGAGTCAAATGTAGTCAAAAAAATGTAACATTTTAAATGCAGACAAACACACTCGTGCTTCTGGATGGGTCTTAGACCGCTCCTCTTATCAGATATGATGGAGTTCATTTAAAATAGCTGGTTTCCTGGGACTTCCTGAACTTTTAAGAATCCCAGGAGCTTATTGTTAGCCCACTTTATCCATTCCTGAACAGTTTAGGAACGAAGTCTTTCAGATTCTTTTCAAACACGGAATTATAACCATATTTTAAAAGGCTTTGAAATTTGAAGCTGAACCATTTGGAGGTATCCCCTCCTTTATTCCATCAATCTACGAAGCACCAGTACTACAAAACCAGACGCTCAGCATGATGGTGCCACCACCCTGCTTGACAGTTGGATAAGTCTTTAACTTTGCACTTGGTTGTGTATTTTACAAATTATTCAGCGTTTGTGTGTTTTTGATGCTCTGTTTTTTAGTAATGGAGGACTTGATCCGTGGTCTGCTGGTGGAGTGACCTCCAACACAACACAGTCTCTGGTTTCCATCATGATTCCTGACGGGGCTCACCACTTGGACCTCCGCTACAGCAACGCCCTCGATCCACCCTCGGTCCGAGCTGCGCGGGCGTTAGAGCTGAAGTACTTTCAGAAGTGGATCAGGCAAGCTCAAAGGTCAACAGGAACTGGTTACACCGTATCCAAAAAGAGGAGGATTTTTCTTTAAGATGTTCTTGGCGTGCAAGATTAAGCCTTAACATGGATGACAATGGAATTTCATATGGTGCTTTCAATTTAAACAATGCCAAAGTTGTTCTGAATCATTTTCCATCTCTTGGTGATGTCATGTTGTATGAACGTCTTTTATCTTGTTAGAAACACCCCAATTTTAATGCCAAAATATTTGACAATAACTTCTGACAAGAAAGCTGCAATAAATGCATTTTCTATTCAGCTATTCAAACAATCATCATTGAAATTATGTAAATTTCAGTTTACTGATTTATTTTTTACATTTTTATTAAAATTTTTTTTTAATATTGCTTAATTTTTTTTTAAGTAAAAGCAAATATGATTTGTCTGCCTACACGGTGATGTTGTTTCTACTATTTTTGGAAATCAGGGCTGCGTTTGCAATCACTTATTTTCGAATTTCAAAATGACAAATTATTACTATTCTTATCTTTCATTCAAGTAATCTTTCATTCAAGCCTTTCATTCAAGTAATTAGTCATATTTTTTATTTTTTTTTTACTTTCAATGTCTCAGAAGAAAGTTCTGGCACCAAAAACAAATGAAATTGTCCGCATTGAAGTTTTTTATTTTGCTATAATAAGGTTAATACACAATCTGTTGTTTAAAAAAAAGGAAATTTATCTTTTTTTATTTTAGATCAGCAATAATTTTGCTTTGTCTTTGCACATACCTGCTGCAAAATGATACTAAATTCAAAACTATTGACATCGAGCCTTCCAAAAGTACTCTACCCCTTTAACTTGTTCATATTTATTTCATGTTTCTGGCACCAAAAACAAATGAAATTGTCCGCATTTAAGTTTTTTATTTTGCTATAATAAGGTTAATACACAATCTGTTGTTTAAAAAAAAGGAAATTTATCTTTTTTTATTTTAGATCAGCAATAATTTTGCTTTGTCTTTGCACATACCTGCTGCAAAATGATACTAAATTCAAAACTATTGACATCGAGCCTTCCAAAAGTACTCTACCCCTTTAACTTGTTCATATTTATTTCAACACAAACCTCAATGGATTTTCTTAAGATTTCACATGATTTCGTCCCTGTACCCCCTGAAGAAAAGCATCCCCACAGCATGATGCTGTCTCCACCATGTTTTACTATAGAGATGTTGTTTTCATAGCTATGTGCAGTGCTAGTTTTCCACCACATATAGTGTATTTCTGTTTTGTTTGTTAATTTGTTGGCCAAAGAGCTACGTTTTGCTCCCATCTGACCAGAGCACCTTCCTCCACATGTTTGTTGTGTTCCATAAATGACTCTTTGCAGGCTGTAATGGGCACTCCCCATGGTTTTCTTTCTTCTTGCCAAACTTCCATTAAGGCCAGATTTCTAAAGCGCAGGATTAGTATTTGTTCTGTCAACAGAATTTCTCACCTGAACTATTCATCACGGCTGCTCCTCCATTTAAAGGGGCCTGATTTTAACTTCTCCAAAAGTTTAATCTGACAGGTAAATTACTTCTTTGTGATGTTGTTTGTTTACTAATGTTCTTTAGCAAACCTCTAAGTTCTTCACAGAACAAATTTATATACAAATTTCAACACAGATGGACTATTATTTACTAATAAGGTAACTTCTGAAAGCAGTTTGTTGCACTGGATTTCATTTAGGGAGTGTTAGTTTAAAGGGGATGAATTCAAATGCGAGTCAAACTTCTCCGATTAGAATTTAAGAAAATTAAAACGTTCATTCTTTATTTCTAAATACTTTTGCGAGAACAAAATATCCTTTTTAGTCTTTCATCTATCATTTTAGTGTTTGTTACAGCCGTAACATTGTTCTACTGAGGAGATGCTTTGTAATGTTTATGAAAAAAAAAAAAAAAAAAGAAGTCATAAAGTTCCATTTCCACCAAGCGAGAACAAATGCACGTCCTTGAGATTTAATAAAAACCCAATCGGAGGAGGCCAATAAAGCAAGTGGTGGGAGGTTATTGCGGTTACGGCTGCTGACCTTACCCCCGTGGACCAACCTGTGGGATTCCCCTCGGCACACATTCATTCACCGGCTGCCATTAAAAGTCTAAATTGTGGGACCAGGACAGCCTGTAGACTCTAGTTTTTTGCCCCCCTGCCAGTTATATTATTAATACATTTCCAGCAGAGCTGCAGATGCTGAGAGGGGTTGTTGGAAGGTTAAAAGTGATGCGGTGAGATGATGCAGGCATCTACTGACTGGTTAAAGTCCGCTTTTTTTTTTTCTTTTTTCTGTTTTTCCAAGAATAAAATCCTCATTATATTACACTTCACACTTTTTACCCTTTGAAGCGAGAGTTCCTGACCCAAACATGACCTTGTGAAGGAGATGAGGGGGAACATGTGCTGCTCTGGTATGTGGGTTTATTTTCCACCGGGACTCACAAAGCCCGACTTTAAGCATTTTGTCACAGCCTCGAATGAGTTTCAGACTCCTCGGTGGAGTCAGACACTTCTAAACATGGGGGAGGACGGGGTCTCTGGCACTAAATGCCCTTCTAAAAACGTTTCTCAGGACTTTGAGAGGTCATCAATTTGGCGGCTCTTCTTTTTCTGCTCCCTGACAATCGTCATCAATCAGCGATGTTATTAGTATTCCCCCTAGCTCAGGCTCTTGAGTATGTCCCTGCTAAGAAGGAGACCACACACTATTAGGATGAGATTAAGCTTGTTCACGTCACATTGTCCCTTCTCACTCTTTCGGGGTTTGGTTCTGCTGAATAAGTTAAAAAATCTTGACCAGGGTGGGGAACACCTTGGAAAATAGTCCAAAGTTTGCTAAATGTTGTTTCCTGTAAAGGCCCCATCAAGCATTGGGTTATTGGTAGTCAACACCACATAAACAACTTAAAAGGATTTACGGGAACGTTTTCAGGGTCCAGGGAACTCCTAAACTGTGCTCTCGGTTTCTGTTTTTTTGACTCGGTCTGCACCTACCCATCCCCTCCCATCCCCTCAGCCGTGGGGGGAACAATGGAAACTTGTTTCCGGGATCTCTGCGTCAGGCGCTGTGGTCTGAATGACCTACCAGCACAAAAGCCAAGACCCCCTAACAAGAAAAAAAAAAGGCGGGGGGGTTGTCACTTTGCCAAAACTGTGCCACTAGTAAGTAAATTTCACAATTTCCTCTACGACTGTAGGAGATGCTGTGTATAATGACCTAAAGGAGCTTCAGACCTAAAGTTTTTAAACTTCAAACATTTTGCCAGGAATATCTTTAAACAAATACGTCTTTCAAAAGTATGCGCACCCTTTCAACTTTTTCACACGCCGTCACATTTCATCCATAAGATTCCCAGTGTTTCATTGGGGTTTTACCTGATATTCCAAAACAAATTACTGTATAATTGTGAGGCAGAAGGAAAATAACTTTTCACATTTTTAATGAATAAAAATTAAACCATGTGGCAAGCAATTTGTGATCAGCCCTTTCCCGCCTAAATAAAATCAGTTGCCACTAGCTACAATAGACAGCTTTTTCTTTGAGAGAAATACCTTGTCCACACTGCAAAAACGGATCTAAAAACAAGTGAAATGTTCTCAAAGTTAGTCTATTTGTCCTTGATTTGAGCCAGTAAATAAGATTATCTGCCAATGGAATGAGTATCTTTAACCCTAAAATAAGATAATTAGACATCCTGCACTTGAAATAAGATTATGGAGATGAATTGTTCCTATTTTAAGTGGAAAAATCTTATTCCATTGGCAAATAGTCTTATTTACCTGCTCAAATCAAGGACATATACACTCATTTCACGAATATTTTACTTATTTTTAGTTCTGTTTTTGCAGGGCATCTTTGTATTAGTGAACATCAGTTTCCTCGTCAGTTTCTCAGTTGGATTTCTAAGGCTGGACTTTGACAGGGCCATGCTAACGCATGATCGCACTTTGGTCTAAACCATCTAACATTGTACCTGTGGCTGTACCGTAAGTTCAGGGTGATTCGGGGCCTGTGTTTTAGCGTGTAGAGTTGTTTTCTTGCAATCAGAAGGTTGTGGGTTTTATTCTTTCATCTTTCACATGTCGACGTGGCTCCTGAGCAAGGCACAACAGCCTAAGATGCCTACCGAACTGTATCGCTGTAGGAATGTGGCTGCAGTTGTGAGTGCGATTGGGTCAATTGGCTGTAATGCAAAGCTCTTTGGTTGGTCCGTATGAATGGAAATTGTTATATAAATTCAGTCCATTTACCATTGATATTACTGCCTCAATTCTTCTGCGGCCTCTAACAGGGACATTAATTTAGCTCCATCTGTCTTCCCATCAACTCTGACCTGCTTTTGTGTGCCTTCAGAAGCAAGCGTGCCCACAGCATGATACTGCCACCGCCATGCTTTAGGTAGGGATGGTGCTTTTAAGGTGATGTACGGTGTTAGTTTTCCACCACATATAGCGTATTTCATGAGGTGTCATTTGAGCAGAGCACCCTCTTCCACTTTTACTGTGTCCCCTTGTGGCAGGCTGCAAAAAAAAAAAAGACTGGGCCCCCCAATTGAGCTGTGTATATTTCCAGCTCCTCCATACTTACCGTGACCTTTTTGGTGCCTTATCTAATTAATATCCAGCCTGTCAGTTTAGATGGATGCTAATTTCTTGGTATCAAACCTGTAAAGCCTGTTTCACACCGAAAAATAATTAGCCTGTTTTTTTTTTTTTTTTGCCCTGATCTTCCCCTTCTGACATGCCCCGATTATTGGGATAACTCTTCAGATAATCTTAAGAGATATTCCTGCCGTATGTGGTGTGTTAAGAGTCTGTTCGAAAGGACGTCGAGACCACTCCAACCTCAAATCGGGTCAATTCAACATGTTGGATTGTTTTGGCCTGATATCCTAATGAATTTGGTGTTCCTCCAGGACAAACGAGGACACAGCTTGTTGAAAGTGACTTGAAGCCAATCAGAAAGCAATATGAGGGGGGAAAAAGAAGGAAAAAAATACACAACTCGCCTTTATCGTAGTGCATCAAATGTTTTGCGCTGTCTCCACTCCTTTAACCAACAACCTTTATTTATGTATGTTTTTTTTCTCTGTTTATATTAGTTTATAAACTGTTGCCATTGTTCTTCCTTCTTTATCTTTTTTTTCTTCAATGTTTCGTAACAAACTTAAAGGAACATTACTGCCACCTACTGTTCCGGAGTATGGCATCGGCCACGTTTATTTACCTTGAACGCACATTTGATCCCGAGAGATTTTGCGAGATTTTCTATCTGACGTATAAATGTTCCCAAGTAAAATCTGGTTGTATGTTGTTTTACTTTTCTTACCGTTTGACCGGACACAACACACTGTACAAGCAAACCTGTTATATCTACAATTTTTTTATCGTTAGGTGTGGTGTCTCTCAGCTTTTGAAAATCGGCTGAGAATTCAAAAATCTTGCGACCTTCCTGTGACCAATCTTCTGACCAAGGCCTAAGTGCCTTCACAGAACACTTGCATTTGTTCGGTGGTTGCACGAGATCTTATTTCCAGAATAGGAGCAAAGGGGACTGAACGGCAATGCAGATTTTTATTTGTAAAGAAAAATAATCAAGGGGGTTGAATACTTTTGAAGGCACTGTTCATGTGAGTTGCATCAGTCCAAATTGTTCTTCACGTTTACTTTTTTTTTTTTTTTTTTTTACACAAGAATTTGTTGTGTTTGGGTTTCGTTCGAGTCGACTGTTTTGTTGGCCAAACGATTGCATAATCTCCTTTCTGCCTGGAAATTAACATAAGAAAGAATTTTGCTCTGCTTCGCCGATTTTTATCACTCAGACACTTAAACAGCTCAGTGTTTCTGGAAATGCTTTGGCCTGTTGTTCTTCTTGTTTCACTCTTAATAGAAAAATAAATAAATATTTCTATCAAATAGCAGGACGTAGGGAAAAATGCTAATCACTAGATGGATTAAAAGTGTATCACCCCGTTTTCGGTGCTCAAAACGTGCTTGAAAACAAGTTTAGCGCTGGCAACAACACTGTCTGGCAGTTGGACACATCCTCCACTGTATTCACTGCTGACCATGAAACTTCCTGTAAATACAGGATTGTTTACAACAGAAGTTTCATACCCAGGATTTCGTAAGGTCAACATTTCTTCTGGCACACTGAGCCCGAACTGAACTTTATTCCCCTTTAATTTAACAGCTCCGGCAGCTTTTCTAGTTAAATCGACTGTTCATTATTGAGACCCGTTTTACGAAGGGGCTGTGAGGTGCAGTTTAATGAATCTCTGGCACAAAGCTCCTTTTCAGTGCTGCCCGAAGAATAGAGGGCTATTTAGACCCCGCTAGGGCTTTATGTCAAAGGCGGCCCATAATAGCTGTCAGGCCAGGGCAGAAATTCCCACTGGCCTGGGAATGCAGTAGAAATCAACTTTTGCCATGAGCAGATTAAGACAACAAGCAAGCAGTTGGGAAGATTCTCCAGCATTCTGGCATCTGTTTGGGGACAAAGATTTTCCCACAGAAAAGAAGCAACTTCTTGCAACTGTATTTCCTCAGTTTTTGACTTTGTAAATAACGGAGCTACAAATAAACTGTTTTGGGGTGAATAATTGTAAAGATTGCATTTTGGGTTCAGCTTTTAAAGCCTGATACAACAAACATTATTAGAAACTGCAGCTTTTTAAAAGTTGAACTTTTTGTGTTTGTTCTTGCTTTAAGGCTAAATATATTTCTTGTTTTGGGTGTTTTCAGTCATCATAATTGATCCATTTGGCTTTTGCAGTCAAGTAATTATCATAAGCAGAAGGTTTGCTTTTTGAGTGCATTTTAAAAAAACATATGGCACACTTAAGCAGTAGTTTGCAGTTTTGTGGAAAGTAATAATTTTGGTTTAAAAAAAAAACAGGTCCGATGAATACTTCAAATCAAAAAAGATTTCTTGTGTTTTTTATTTTATTTTTTATCACTCTTAATTGTTTCACATCAACACATAGATTTTATCCGATAAAGACTACCTTAGTAAATGCCGGTTTCAAATAATGACTTAATTTATCAAGTGAAAAAAGCTATCCATATGCAAATAAGTAATCCCTCCTCTTGTTTAATCATGAATTAACTGTGACTAACAATATTTCTTAGCTGATTTTAATGTCACTTGCCACATCACAATCTGTACCATCAAGAAATCACATAAATAGAACCTTTCTGACAATGTCATGCAGGCCAAAAGCTCCTAAAAAAAAAAAAAAAAAAAATCACGTCCCACGTTAAAGACAGTGAGGGACAGAAACAAATTGACATCAGCTTTGAAAGGTTTACAAATCCATATGTAGGGTTTTGGAGACCACAATGAAAGCCATCATCCACAAATATAAAAAAAAAACCCACATGACACAAGGTAAACATTCCCAGGATTTGTCAACCTACCAAAATACGTCTATGAATACATTGAGGATTTATCCAGGAGGCCAAAAAATGAACGCAGAACAACATCTAAAGCACTGTAGGTCTTACTTGTCTTAGATAATAAAGAAACGGGACAAAAATTGCCTACGTGGAAAATTTCCAACGCAAAAAGACTACTGCTGACCAAAATAAATAAATAAAACAACTGTCTCACTTTGCCAAAAACTTCTGGATGATCCCCAATAATTTGGGAAAATTGTGGCTTGATTTGATGAAAGTGGACATTTATGGTGTGTGTTTGTCAAACTACATCAAGCATAAAACTTACACACCATATCTAATAGTCAAACATGGGTGTTTTATTGTGATGGTCTTGGAATTAGATTTCTTCGTCAGGACCTGGACAATTTGCCATAACTGATGGAACCATGAATACTGCTCTTCACCAAAGACTTTTTGACCTTAAGCTCAAGCACACTTGGGTAATGTAGTGGGAACACAATCTAAAGCACACCCGAAAGTTTACTCTGAAAGACCTAGAAACCTTAATGAATGTTTTTGAATGGCCTAGTCAAAGTCTGTATTAAAATTCAAATGGCATGACCCCAAGCAGGTCATAAAATTAGTTTGATGATTTGAAACAGTGAGTAAAGAAATCTGAGAAAATACTTTTTTTTTTTTTTTACAGTGCTGTATGTCTGGCTTTCTAAGGTTTAAGCCATGTTGTTTGAATAGTGGTGTTTAGTGACTGGTTTACGTTACAGCACCGGTTGTGAAAAAAAAAAAAAATAATTAAACATGCCATCAACTAGGGCTTGAAAGCCTTTTTCTTCTCGCCATTACAGTCATATCCTGCAGTTTCACAAAAGCTGTCATGGTTCAGAGCACGCACCGACAGTAAAACCAGAGGAGGAGCTCCCTGACGGAGCTTATTGTCTGCCGCTCAGTAGGACATTTCAGACAAATCCCTCTTAGACGCAGGTGGTTGGACACAAGCAAAGAGTTAAGTCCTCCGGTTGCCTTTGCTCCTCCTCTTTGATGTTCTGACATCATCAGCCCTGCCCCCTGAAAGATCCCCTTCCTCATCCCCAGAGCCCGTCACTCCCAATCTGGATTGTTTATGGAAACTTCATGAGCGGCATCAGGAGCAGGTGTTTATCTGTGGAAGAAAGTCATGCTCTGAAGAAACTCTCAGCTCAAGGATCACAGTGGATGCCACAGGTGTCGCCGCCGGGCTCGACAGAGTTATGGCGGTTCAAACTGCAATCATGAACCCGCAGTTCATGAGCTTCTGCTTCCCCGATTCTGTGATGGAGTACGACGTGGAAAAGAGTCTGGATGGTAGTCTGCTGTGCGAGGCGGAGAACGACGAAGACTTCAAAGAGACCACGAGGGACTTGCTGAGCTTCATAGACTCGGCCTCCAGCAATATCAAGCTGGCTCTGGACAAGCCGGTGAAATCCAAAAGGAAAGTCAACCACCGGAAGTATCTGCAGAAGCAGATCAAACGCTGCACCGGCATTATAACACCAGGAAACACATCAGAGGCCCCGGTGAAAAGACAGAGTTCCCCGGTGAGCCAGCAGGGCCCTTTGCAGAGCAAAAATCTACAGAAACGAGAGGGGGGCCAGGCCAACCTACAGAGCAAGAGCCTGGCTGCCCTCTTCAGCCCTGTGAAGGAAATAAGGGGGGAGAAAGCAAAGAAGCCCCCCCTGAGGCACCGTAATCTGCCCCCGTCTTTCTTCACCGAGCCTGCCAACTGCTCCAGGGTCAGCTCCACATCCGGGATGACGCTGAAGGACCTGGAGCGGGGCAACCCCGAGGCCGCGGAGTTCTTTGAGCTCCTGGGGCCCGACTACAGCAACATGGTGACTGAGCAGGACGTTTATCAGGGCGTGTCTCCGAGGGTGCAACCAGATCTGGGAGGCCTGGACTCCACGTCCTATGACCATTTAGTCAGTGGTCTCCTCTACCCTGAGCCCTGGACTAACTGCTTAGGACCCTGTAAAAAACCAGGCGATGGCCTGCGGACGGGTCCACCACAGCCTCCGGTGTATGGCCAGGCTGAGGACCCTTCTGTGTCCTTAGATGACAGTGGACTTTGCACTTTGGCCTTCCCAAACTTCTTCCCAGACTGCTCCATACCTCAGGCTGCCTATGATTTAAACGGCGGATACAACAAAACAAGTTATTCATGTCTATGAGAGACTGAAAAAACGCTCAGCCGAAAAGATGCAGACACTTCTAACAGTAGAGGGAGACACTTTGATCGTTGTTAACATTGCAGCTGGGATACAAAATTCATGTCGTTTTTCCAGTAGAAAAAAAAAGAAATTCTCCAAAAGTCAAAAGCTTCATGTGTGGATTTTTTTTTTCTTTCCCTCAGGCAATTTACAAAGACATTCTGCAGAGGTCTAAGGATTCGTACGTTTCTTGGTGACACTTATCCTGTTGGAGACATCAGTTTGTCCCAGCGGCAGATATTACCAGTGAAACAGTTGGACTAAACAACAGATGCACTTTTTTTTTTCCAACTTTAGTAGCAAAGCTTTTTTGCAGCAACACAGAAAAGGGAGAAACTAATTCTTGCTAAAACAATGACGACTCTGTGTTTTTGTGTTACAGAAATTTATCCAGAATTTATTTTCAGCTGGTCGACTGAAAACTTTTGGAAAGGCATTTATTGTATCTAGCTATTGTGATAGGACAAAATAAAGCTGGTCTTTATTGGTGTGTCTGTTTTGTGCTTGTGGGCATGACATGTAGACCCTTTATTTTTCACTCAGCGAGAAAAGACTAATAAAGGAAGAAATGCTACCCAACTATCACTTAAAATAACACTTCCTACCTTCATGCAACCGCCATGTTTTAATTTGGTGGCCCGATAAATGTACATAATGACAAATACGAGATAGATTTGGAGAAAAGACGTCACTGGCTCCCCCTGGTGGCTGTGAATGCACGTATTTTTGGTAACGGTGAACCTGTAGCAACAAATACTGAAAAGTTGAGGTGCCAATAATTCAATAGATGAATTAAACACACAATGATTCAGGTTGATTTAAAGTCTTAATGTGAATTTAGATGATTGTGGTTTAAAGGTAATGACATCTCTAAATTAATTTAAGACAAAATAATAATAATACAGTATCCCACTCAGTATTCGGTCAGGGCTCCTCTTGCATGAATCCCTTCTTTAATGCGGCATGGTCTGGAGACTCTGTTGAGTCTGCATTCCTTAGGTCTGGGTTCTCATATTTGTCCTTACAAAAGATTCTCTGTCTGGTTTAGTTCACTTTCCAATCAAGCGCTGTGATGCCACGCTAATTAAACCAGATATCGGTGCTGTTGACCTTTTGGACAGGTGCAACTCCTGGTGGAAAAATGAAATCAGCATCTCTATAAAGCTTGTCACTTGACAGAAGCATGAAGTGCTCTAAATTTACCCCGTAGATCACTTAGATTTGCTGGTGCGCGTTTTTTTCTCATTTCTTTCATGCGAATCCATCGATTTCATGAGCATTTGCACACATGACATTTCTCGACACGTGCACTAGATGGCAGTGATGCTTCGCGGAAGGGCTTCCCCACCACTCCCATTTGGCCATGAATGATATATGATATTTTGCATATCATTGTAGTCGTGTATGGTAAAATCTGAGTTGTTCCTGAGACGTCTGCTCACATCATAAAAAGAGGTTTGGAGAGAAATGAGCAGTTGTTAAATTTGATATTGAACCACTGTCTTTATACTACTCCCATTTAAGTAGGATTCTCATTTAGCGCTGTCAAAATGCTCAGTCCTGTGGGCAGAAAATATGATCTAATGCTCTAAATTGAAGACAATAATTTCTGCAAGACCTGTGGTTTGCCTCCTGCCAGTTGGCCTGAATAGCAAATTGGTCATTACTGCACTACACCATGCACAGGGACAGGCCGTCATTTCATCTTGCTGTACACTAAAGTACACACGCAGGAGGCATATGGATTTTCTGTCCCTGAGTTGACACTGGCTAATACATTCAGATTAGGTCCTACTAATGGCAGAAGAACTGTATCCTGCTTTGATTTGATATATAGCACGGTCGAGATGCTGTTTGTCAAAGTGATTAACGACATCCGTGATTGTGCACATCGGAATACCGAAACCCTAATGTTTGGTTGAACAATTAAAAAAAAAGCAATCAGACGAAAATAAACTGCATAGATACAGATGCTGGATGCAGCTAAAACACATTTTATCTACACTTCAGCTATAAAAACATGCGCAGAAGCAGAAAACAAAACGGCTAAAGAATGGCATGGAGAATGAGTGCTGGGTTTCCACTGTGCAGGTAGATGTTGAGCAGTTTAAACCCAAACATTGGGTCAAAATTTGAGTACTAGGTTGTAGGGTTGGTTAAAGACAGGGTGGCCAACTTTTGGAAAGTGAAATGAGAGGGTTGGTAGGATATTGTAAATCATGAGGGGAATGAAACAAATAAAAATAAAGAAAATGCATACCTTCTAAAGACTACACCATGTACTGAAGACATTAATGGGATTTCCAGGATTGAACTGAATTTATTTTGTATTCTGAGGTGACAGGAATTGGTGGGTACTTGATTATGAATATTAATTAAAATTTTAAACATGGTTTTTAGAGTATAACTGAGGGGGGAAAGGTCTAGGAAATTTGTTTTATTGGTATTAAAACAAATTCATATAAAGTTAAATTATTGCCAAATATTTCAGAAAAAAACAAATTCTCTGCCCTCTGCCTTCAAATAACTAAAACATTTTGTGAAGACATTATAATGATCAAAGTTATTAGTAAATGTTGTAATTTAATACATTCAAGCACACATTTTTGCCTCATATTTTGCAGGTTACCTGGTTTTAAAATTCATAATAATTCAAGCAATCTTTAGTATTCTGTCTTTCTGTAATTTTTTGACCAGCTGAAAAAAAAAAACTAATAGCTCAAATTGCATTGATCGTAGCAGATGAATTTAAAAATGATCCTTTTTTTCTTCAATAATATTGATCACACTGACCATCTCAGATGTCCATGTGTAAGTGAACCTTCTTCTGTGTCTCCTGCTGCTTGCATGTTGCCAAGTCCTCCGTGAGTGAATTAAAACTTGCGTTGCCAGATCTTGCCGTGCTCCTTTTATACATTCCTCCTCACATATTGCAGGCATGGAAAACAGTTTCCCCCCCCCCTTCCTGTGCATTTATTTCTGGTCTTCAATGATTTCACCAGCAAACTTTGCTTTTTAAAATTCTGCTCTGTCTTAAGGTGGATCCTAGCAACGCTAAAGGGCCGACCGTTCTTTTGCTTGGTCACACGAGATACAACCCATGATAACAATGCTGAAATATTCCACCATACCACCCATTCCCATAGTTTAAAGTTATTTTAATAAGATACCAGAAGAGGTGCCAGAGTGACCAGAGTTTTCTCCAACTTTGTGGAACATAGCGTAAATCATGCTGCCTGTGTCCCACCTGTAGCATTGCTGCTGGTTGGTCAGCTAGAAAAAACCCCACATAACTACATTTTTGTTCTGCTTAAAAGAAATGCAAAATGGTCTGTTTAGAAAACTTTTTTGGTTCATAAAAAATGTTGAGAGTACAGAACCTGAATGGGAGGCTCCTATCACACTGTTTTACATGATGTTGCTTTAAGAATAGCTGTCAAGCTAAAAGCAGCAGCTACTGGAGCTGATAGCCCAACTAATCAACCAACTAAAATGAAAGAGCAGAACTGCCAAAATTATCCTATTCTGTGTACCAAGCCCTTGGAACCTTTCACTAAATGTTGCTGTTTATTATATATTTTTGTTAAGGTCTATGTATTGCAATACAAGCAATTATTGTATTGTAATCTATTCATACATTTAAATAATATTATATGTAGTGAACAATTTGCTTTATTATTTTAGCAGAAGTAGTAAAAAACTGTAAAAAAACAAAAACAAAAAAAGATGATGTTTTACATTTCGCTTCATTTTTTTGTGCAAACACTGTAGTTCTGTGAAACTCGTGTTTTTTACTCAAGGTTATCGTATTGTGAGACTCTCCTACCTGCTTACATCTACCCACATTACAATGCCACACATGCCTGTTACAACCTGGCAAATCATTTCTAAAGAAAGCTTCTCTTTGGCCAACAGTCCTTCTTTTGGGCTCTTTTCAAAGATTTCCTGCAAAGTTCTTCAAATAGATCTTTTGTCAGCACCAAAACACAACCTCCGACATACAATTCTGAAGTGTTATTTCATCACGAAATTATGTTGGGGGCCATCTTCCGCCTTCCCGGGGTGCAAACACACCAGAAAACGGTGTTAGGGGCTGTAAACAAGGTCAGTGCAGATAGCGACGCGACTATAAAGCTCACGCTGCATTCTTCACGTCTTCTAGCCACCAGTGGTAACAGTCAGAATCCTTTTTGAAGTCTGTATGGAAAAAAACAACAACACAGTGGTCACAAGCAAATGTAGACAATCAACATTTTAAATTCATATTTTATCCCTGGCCTGATCTGTTTCTTTTCAGTAAAATGGATTTGCAGACAGACACACAGTGTACTTATTGCAGGGGACATCTCTTAGCATTTGTATTTCGAAGTCTCAACACTTTCCGTTTAAAGCTGCATTTGTTTTATATTCAGCGATCAGGCACTGTGTTTCCTCCTCGGGGCGTTGTGAGCATGCTCTGTGTGTATTTGTTGGGGTGATAACAATTACAGGCTGTGCAGAAGTGTTGGATCCATTAAAGGGCGGCGCAGACTTAAATTTTGTTTATCCCTAGAAAAAGAATCCCGTATTGACAGACATGGATCTGCTATGCGGTTTCAATCAAAAAGTGGCCAATTAAAAGCCAGTCTTTACTTGGAAGGGAGGTTTCAGCTGGTGCACCTGCTTCTTCTGCAACATATTTAAATGCGAAAAACCTCTTCAACCACAAAGTCAATAAGAGGACTTGGCCATAGAAAATTCTTTTTAACCTTTTTATTAGTCGTATTGATGGTTTCCTTAATTAGTTGAGTACAGAGACATTTTAACAAATTAAAATATCATTGAAAAGTGAACTAATATCAATAGTTAAATTTGAAGGTGAAACTCAAATTGAGTGACTTCACGCCGATATATTTCAATCATTTTTTGTTTTTTTTGTTTGAGTGATTATAACTAACAGCAGATGAAAACACAAACATATGTTTCTCAGATACTTAAAATATTACACGTCAGCAAAACAGTCACTGAAAACCCTCTACAAGGAAAGTAAGCCACAATCTGTCATTGATAAATAAGCTAGCTGTTCTCAGACGGCCATTTCCAATCCAAGCATAATAATATTAATATTAATAATATTATTAATAATAATAATAATAATAATAATAATAATAATAATAATAATAATAATAAGAAGAAGAAGAAGAAGAAGAATGCTACTACTACTACTACTGCTAATAATAATAATAATAATAATAATAATAATAATTTGTATTTTTTATGATATGGTGTTTTTTTACCCTGCATTTTATCTATAGTATTTCGATAGTACTATCATGTACTTTTTATCTATATCTATATGCCTGGATCACTTGCTGTTGTTGTTACCTGTTACGTCATTGTCTTCTGTCAATGTTGTCAGAGTTGTTTGTGTGTAGCGTGTGTATGCAGCCCACTCTTTCTACCTGCAACCAAATCTACCCTCGGGTACAAATAAAGTTACCTTGACCTTGAGCATAATGGAAAGTTGAGTGGAGGGAAAAATGTTGTAGGAAGAAGGTGCAACAAGCGCAAAGAAAAGTGCAGCGGGCATTGAGAGAGGTTTGGGAAGCAAAGCGTCTTAAAGATTTACGGGGAGATTCACGAGGTGCGGGCTATGGCTGGAGCCTGTGCTTCAAGAGACTGTCACAGTCATTGTCATTGTTCTTACAGGAACCAGGAAGCATGACCATATAAGGCCTATCCTGGCCTCTTTACACTGGTTGCCTGTTTTTTATCGAATAGATTTTAAGATTCTCTTATTAACTTACAAAGTTTTAAATAGGTTAGTTCCCCCTTATCTTCGGGACCTATTCAAAATTCAGTCTGTGTCCAGAACCCTAAGATCAAATAATCAGCTATTACTGGCAATTCCTTGGACCCAACTTAAGAGGAAAGGAGATCGGGCTTTTTCTGTTGTTGCTCCTATTCTATAGAACAATTTACCTTTCCAAATTAGATCTGCTCACAGCTTGGATCATTTTAAATCGCTTCTCAAAACTCATTTTTATTCCTTGGCATTTATTTGAAGTAATGTTTTGATACTCTGTTTTTATTAATTTGTGTTATTGTTGTCCTTGTACAGCACTTTGGTGCAGTTTTACACCTGTTTTTAAAGTGCTATATAAATACATTTGACACTAACATTGTTTTAGGCCACCCCTGACCCACAGATGATGCCAAACGTGACTTTTTTTGCCTAAGAGGGAAAAGGACTGGAATGTTGCCTGGTTGTCCCAAAGTCCTCTTTTTCATACGAAAATAAAGTTTGCGTTTCATTTTTCGAATTAAGCTCCCACAGTGGCACCTGCTTGTGTTGCTTCCCTGGGTTTCATCAAGTCAAAATGCAACACAGACGTACAACTTACAGCAGTCCATGGTCTCAATTGCTGAATACGCTTTATGGAGATGCTAAAGTTCATTTCCCCCGCAGAACGGGGCACCTGCCCACTCCGCCAAAGTTACCAAAAGCTAGCTCAATGGTATATACAGTGCCTGATAGGCCAGCAAATTCAACTGACTCAAACCCTTACAGAAAATCTATGGAGGACTGTCAAGAGGGAAATGAGAGACACCAGACCCTACAATGCTGACGAGCCGAGGGCTGCTATTAAAGCAATCTGGGCTTCCTTAACACCTCAGCAGAGCTACGGGCTGATTGCCTCTATGCAACACACCATTGATGCAGTTATTCATGCGAATAGAGCCCCATCCAACTATTGTGTGAATATAGTGAGCAGTACATGGACATACTTTTCAGCAGGCATACAGCCTCATTTTTTTTTCTTTTTTAGAATAACTATTTCTGGCTCATAAGAAGTCAAATTCAATGAGAAGCAGGAATTTTGTAACAGCGACTGTAAGCCTTAGTCATTCAAATTAGCAGAAATAAAAGGTTGAAACATCACTGTGGGTGTGTAATAAGTCCGGATAAGTTTCCCCTCTTGAGTTAAATCAAATAATGAAAGAAATTAACTTTTCAATGATGTTCTAACCTACTGAGATGCACCGAACTCCAAACTGCCATCCAGTTTTCTCAGAAGCCTCTTTGTCTACTGTATGCTTCTCCAGTCAAAAAGCTTTATTATGCCAACTATTTGTTGTCCAAGAACTGCCGCCTGGCAACGTCCAACTCCGAGCCACTGAATTAATGAAGTTGCTCCACCAAATCCTGCTTGTGCTGTTTGCAAAGTTAAGCCTCACGGAGAAGTCAGATGTTACTGATAGCTAACTCCTCCTGTTAGATTGGGCTATTTTCCACTGATACGCCAGTCATTCTATAACAAGCCCTGAAGCCACTGCATCTATTTTTCTTATAGCAACAGACCAGCTCTCCTTTGCCTCGATGTAACTTCATCCCTTTATCTGAGGAAGAACAAATACATATATTTCAGCTAATCCATTATCATTTTCAATTAAATCCTCTTGCACACTGCTGGGGCTGTTTAGTGACAGTGATATTACTGGCACAAAATGGCTTAATAAATGGCTGGCCAATGTTACTCTATTGGGAAACTTGTTTCTAAAAATATTTTTTGAAATTTTTCCAAAAAAAAAAAAAAAAAGGTTCTGACATCTTGGGTAACTGGGCTCTGCCTTAGAGCTGAGGAGAGCTAATCTGACAGAACATTTTTAAAAACAGGAAAATATATTTTGGGGTTTTGGGCAGGAGTGGAACATGCACTGCTTTGCATGATAACAACTATCTTTTTGTCATGATTTAGGTTTTTGTTTATTTGTCTTGGAATTTTCTGGACTAATTAGTTTCCACTCCTCTCAGCCAGGAGCCATCTTTCCCCATCCAATCAGCTCGGTCCACTCCTCAATCATCATCCAATCAGCTTAGTCCACTTAGTCTCCAGTCAATCAGCTCCACCTGCTGCCACTAATCACTGTCAACGCTGCTCACCTGTTCACCTGCCTACTTATACCTGCCTCAGTCATTCACTCTCTGCCAGAACAACTTATCTGGCGTCATGAGTGCGCTACTGCTGTGTTTCTACCAGTTCCTGTTTGTTCAGCCAGCTGGACTTGATTTCCCTGTAAATGTTCAGCCCTCACTGAGGTGCACTTCTACCATCAGCGTGCTGCTCGAAGTCGGCCTTGTTCCCCGTGAGTTTCAGCTGCTTGCTCTGCCCGTTCTGGTGTATCCTGGGTCCGCACCACCTATTCTGGTCAGCTCCTGCCTCACTCATTGATTCTGGTCTGCTATTCTCTGCAACCCCTTTGGTTCTGCCGTTCACCCCACCTGCATCCTCTGGTCTTCTGCCCATTACCACCTGCCTGCCTCATCTGCCACTGTCCACATTCTGCAGTAAACCTTTTAAAAATGAAGCTCTGTGTCCGGCTGAATGTCGGGCTCTCCAGCAGTATTCCTAACTTTTATCGTTTTATACAAAACCTCCAATCAATATTCACTCTGTAGTGACATAAAGACAGTTTCACAACCAGCAAACTCAGTCACTGGTCCTGTATGTATCACAGACCCCCCCCCCCCAAAAAAACAAAACAAAAAAAAACAAGATCCAATGTACTTTAATCAGCAGCATGAAGTGAGGAAGGTACTTAATTGAAAGGGCATCCTGTTCCCAGTCGGGAGAGGACATCATGTTGATCCACTGTAAACATCTGCTGCATTTTGAAATCCAGACATTGTGTGATATTGGAACAGTAATATATACTAGGCAGCACAGTTGGATGATGAATGTCCTTTCTGAGGTAATTTGACTGCAGCTTATTCTTTTAGTCCCCTCTCACTGGCCTTGCTATTAATATTCCAAGCTTATGAGTAACGAAAGCATTTTAAGTGACTAGCAATGGCAAAATCAACAATATGGGCAGTGGGACACTGCAAACTACCACTTAACCTGCAGCCATTTTATGTTCTTTATCTGAAAATTCTGTCAAAAACCTTAGAGGTCCAAAATCATACATTTAATTTACTTCTTTTTTCTTTCTAGGAATAAAAATAGGTACTGAATAAGATTGTCGAACAATACTTTTGCAGAGGGCTGGCTATGCAAACCCTGTCTCCACACTGGCAGGATAGCTTATCGTTACATAAGGCTTCAAAACACTTTTTTTCCCCCCCAAATTCTTTTTTGGCCTTGATGTGAGCTGGGAATGCGAGTGACTTTCTCACCTCAAAATAGATGCTACTTTGTGACGATCATCAGAACTGCCTGCCAACAAGGCCCACAGAAACTGCTCAATTATGGAGTTTTAATGTTGTGAAGCACAATTATTTTGCTGCTGCAAGTCCTAAATGAAGAAAATGTGTCCCCTGCTATTGTCAGATGCAAATGTTTGGAGATGTCTGTGTCTAAGTGAGCCTTTGGACAGGATGTGATCCGAAGATTTAAATTATTTGCCATTTCTCTTAAGAAGATTAAGTCGTGCCATACCACCTGCTTATCCCTCGAGAAGCATGAAACTCATCCAGGGCAGGAAAAAAAAAAATCCCATTACCTGTGGCAGATTTCTTCCTCCATAATTGCTGGAGTCTCCCCTTTGGGAGGGATAGGAGGTGAAAGATGCCAGAGTCATTGATATCCTAATATCTGCAGGACAAATCTGAGGGAAATCTATTTTTGTCAGCTCTCCCAAAGTTTAGGCTGGCCTTTGTGGAGAAACTGGAAAATGGTTTGGGGGTAAAAATTTTTTTTTTCAACCACACCTGTTCACCATTATCGCTGAAGACCAAAAAACAAGACAAAAAAGGGAACAGGGTACCGAATTGCTAGGACATGAAAAATAACACACATTTTTAATCTCCTAAACCCTTGTGTTTATCATCTTTTGTGAAATAAGCGATTCCTTTTTTTTACTTCTAACTAAAACTGATTGAGGTCGGTTTTAATTATTTTTAATAGACTATTTGCTTTTCTCTCCCTAGACAGTACTTCTGGCCCAGTGAGTCTTTGTTTGGCCGTGTCTCTTTCATAGGGAAACAACTGATGATGCTATTACTGCTATTAGCTTTGTGTAATCTCTTTTCCTTTCTATAGAGAGTACCCCTGGCCCAGTGCTTCTATGTTTAGCTGTATCTCTTTCCTGGGAAAAGACTTTGATGGACTATTGATGTCAATAAATTTGTGTAATCTCTTCTATTTAGAAAAAGTACTCATGGCTCAGCCCATTTGTGTTAAGGTTTCTCTGTCTTAAAAAAGACCAGTTAAGAGATCACTACGCAGAGATCACTACGCTTACTGTTAAATGTCCGTGTGATATTTTAAAAATTTAGTTTAATTATTATTATTTTTTTTAACCATATAACAGTTCCCATATACAATGCTGTTTGCTTTCTGTGCCCTTAGTCGGTCTCAGCAGATTGCCACTCACACCGAGCAGAGTTCTGCTGAAGCCATCTTCCTGTTAAAACCTATTCGTTCCTCTCCACTGTTGCCACATGCTTGCTCAGAATGACTGCTGGAAAGTCGATTCCTAAAAGCAACTATGAGAACCTCTTTGGATGAATTTACTAACTGGCAATAAAGGTCAAACTGATTTTGACTGCATTGTATTACAATTAGGATTGAATTGGACCATTTCAAATCTAACTGTATGATTGGATTTGAAGGATTGGTTTGCTCTGAATTTAAATGATCATTTAACTGAATCTATTTGTCATGTTTGGGTTGAAATGACATGCGTTGTAAATTGACATTATCCAAATGAACTGATTCAAAGTGGCCTCTTAGGAAAATGGACTGTTACTCTCTCATACCTCTCCTGCATGAAAAAGCGGCATGCAGGAACAGAAACACTTTACTTTTGAAAGAACAATGATGTGAAGTAGAACTATAAGATATATTTAGCCATTTTGTCTGTGTGTCATGGGTTAACATTTATCACCTGTATAATAAAGACTGTTTGTCTGTGCTTGTTTAAAAAAAAAAGCTGTCATGTTCAAAATAGAATGACGCCGGTTGGTTTTGGTCTTTTTGAATTCTCAGCAACCAGAGAAAGGAGAAACAATGTCCCTCGCAGTGGGCCCAGTTTGTCCCTGGCTTGCACACATAAAGCACCTCTCAATAGAGCAATCAATGTGACTGTGTATTTAAGATATAGCAGAGTATACACCTGTGCTTAGCCGAGCCTAAACTGGTAAAGCAAATCACCTTTGGTCTCACTTCCTTCACAGATGTGGGGACGAAGCGTGGGCCTCTGTGAGCTGACCTGAGAGAAACCCCTGTCGGGTGAAATCACATGGTCCAGACAGCTGTTTGTTCTGCTCCTGCAGTTCCGTTTGCTCGGCTCTTGCATCCCAGTCAGACTAACACAGGTGAGATACGTTTGGCCTCCTCGTTCGCCGACAAAACCTGGAGCTTTCTCTCTGTCTTCGAACAAGACACGTGTTTAAATCTGAGGAAAACTGACTGAAATAAAAGAAATACTGAGCACAATTATCTCAAAGTTTTGGAGGAGCCAAAGGCCTCCCATTGTATTCCCGTGTCTCTTCTGAAGAGTACAACATATTTTATTAGCAAATCCATTCAAAGTGCAGCTGGAGCATAAATCTCATTTCAGCATCCCATTGTTCTCTCACACCATAACAGTCTCTTTGTTTTCTTCAAAGTGATCAATTTATTTTTGTTCCCCTCCATGAGCTCAGATTGGTCGTGCCTCTGTTTTCAACACCCCGCTGTCTGTTCAGGTGATCTGATTAATGCCCAATAAATTATTGTGTCCAGGTGTATCATGGGCTGCGACTGCTCAGTTTGTTTTTTCTTTTTGCCTTGTGTGTTCTGCGTTGCGATGCAGGTCGACTAATGCCGTTCTGTGAACGATGGCAGGCCCCCGTTTTTTAACGAGCTGTTTATCTGCTGTCTGGTTTGCTGGAAGTGTTTGATGTCTGCACACGGGAAGAGACGGTGCCAGGGAGTGAGCATGAACCGCTTTGTTTCGTCTCGTTTGAAACGAGGAGATCTCTGTGCGCTTTTAAAGGAGCAATAAAAAGATAAAAGCAGGAAGGGGCTCAAATAATTTATGGGATTCAGAATTTTGAAGGCGTAAGCTCTCAGGGTATTGAATTGTGTTTAAGTTTTCTAAGTGATCTTGCCAGTTAAGATGTTTCTTTGTAGCTTCTTCAGGATAAGGTAAAATTCACCAATAATAATAATAAAAAAAATCAGCAAACAACAGCAAGCGGTGGTGTAGCAGTACAGTTAAATGACAAGATACATTTGTTTTACCATGGTAACCAACTGTGGGAGTGGCCAACAGGGGGCAGTAGTAAATTCAGATATTCTCTACACAGCATCTATAAAGGTTTTCCTTCAAACATACCCCTTTAATTCTCTGGACTGAAGCTTGTCACCTGCCAGCAGTACGAGTGATTCGTAGCTACTAAGCAAGTAAATTTTTTCCTCACGGTCTTTAAGTGTCGAAAATAGATGTAGTGGGTTGATTGTAACTATTGTTTATGTGGACTGAAGTTAGAACGGAGTGTATGTCTGGAAGATTACATAAAAGATCAGTTTAGTGAAGTTCACACCTGTGCTACAGATCTTTTGGTCTAGAACAAAAGTAAACACACCCAGCTGATGTAAGTCACAGTTTGTCTCTTAGCAATGCCTCGCTAAGGGGTTCTACTGTCCAGCCTCCCTCCGAAAACACACAGCATTTTTAAGTTGTCAGTCAGTTTAGCCACGCTTCAATGGTTGGTCATATACAGCTGTTCCTATATATCTACTATTATCTTCCTTACACCATCAAAGAGGATCCTCTCTACATTCAAAAGCCCAACAAAACCATCCATTGTGCACAAAGGCATCCTCACCTACCTGCAGTGCAATGCATGCATGAATGACCAAATATTCTATAAAATGCCTTGATGAGTTTTATGCAGTGTGTATATATAGGGTTTTATAGGATATATATATATATATATATATATATATATATATATATATATATATATATATATATACTCACAAAAAAAGAATCTAAGGAAAAATGTGAGCTCAAAGCAGTGTGCAGGTAAAAGTTGTTGAAAATTACTGATGTGGGAGTACATCTGGAACGTGCAATGTTTACCAGAGGAAAAGGTTGAAAAAAGGATGGGTTCCAACTTTAATTGAAATCATAAAATGAACAGTTGTGTAGGGATTTTTTTTTCTAGTGAAGATGAGTCAATCAGGAGAACTATTGTCTTGACAGCAGCAAGCCTAACAAACCAGCACCCTACATGCTTGTAAAAGGCCCTGTTGCCAGCAATTCACCACAGTGGGTATTGGTGGCTTAAATATATATAAAAAAATAAAAACAAAACATGATTCAACTTCAGTCACCCCACCATAACGCTAAGTCCCTTTGAAGTAAAATTTTTTCATGACAAGAACTTGTTTGCTCGAAAATCATTCCTTCATGCTGATGTAGCGGATGGAAGGAAACTTAAACACAGTTGGGATAGTTAGTCAAAAGTTCTCCCTTTAATTGGCTCAAACAGAGAGAAACCTAGGGTGCTGATTATTTGTAACTTAAATAATTTCCTTCCTGCTGAAGCTTCTTCACAACAGCTGAGGTCGGCTCAATGGCCCATCTACCCCCCTGCCGCTTTCTGTCCTGACCATGGCATGAACCGTGTTGTTTCCTCTCCTGTCACTTTTGGGTTGTTGCATCCCTGAAATGCAAAACTCCAATTATTTCTGTTTTCTGAGACAGCTCTTGATGGCTGGGGGAGAGATCCGAACCAAGCATCTGTTTACCTCTGTGGAGCTCACCCTGGTTACCTGCACACACAACCTTTGTCGCAAAAGTGCTCAGCGTATCCTTTCTTCTGCGTCATCAATAAAACCGCCAGACATCCATTTGACACATTCCCGCTAAAGAAGTTTTTTTTTTTTTCTCCTCAAGAAACGATCCATAATCTGTTTACAGCTATGAAGTGACTTAAAGATGGTCCCAATGTCGACACTACCTAAAGATTCAGAAACGCTGTGCTTTTCACTTTTAATTGTGGTTGAAACTTTTGACGAATTCCTAATGAACACATTCACTTGGTTGTTTCCTTTTTAATCACTGCATCTGTCTCTGTGTTTCCTTCAGTCATTTGGCAAAGCAATGAATTTCTTATGGGTGTGTCTTCTTTTATGCACCTATTCCTCTCAGTAGTATGAGAATGTATCAACATTGCCTCATAAACCCTTGTGCTGAATGTTCAGTACCACAAAATGCTCTCCTTTTGCTGGGTAAATATTTCTATTAGCTATCTTCTGGGGAAAAAAAATAAAAATCTGGCCTTGCTAAACGTCAGCCTTCTCTGTGGCAATATCAATATATGTAACTGTAGCTTCGGACAACACAATTACACGTTAAAAGGGGCTCCGTCTCGTGGAATTTATTGCGTATAAGAGAATCAATTTTTAGTGTTAGTCTGTGTGGGAATGCGTATGTGTTAAAAATAAAAATTAATCTAAAATTTTTTTTTTTTTGGTTCCCAACATCTGTTTAACAAATTGAATTTCCTCCGGGCAGAACTCTCTCTGGATGATGGGTTTCCTCTCAAAAGTTTGCAGATAACATAAACTCTTTCACCTGAAGGATGTTGGCTTACATCGCCAGAGCAGATGTGTGTAAATAGGTGAAATCCTCCCAAGCAGCTGCATGCAGTACTGGTTCATTGACCATACGAAGACAAATGACTAACAGCTGGTTTACTTGCCGCAGTCACATTTCTCAGAAGGTGAATTTGGTCCTTTATTTGTTCTTTTTATTGCACAGAATGTGCTCTGTTTTTCAGCAAAGTTCTCACACAGAATGCACTAACTTTGAACAAGTCTTTGTTGAACAAGACCACACTGAACATCTTCTACTGTTATGCTTTTGTTTAAATTTGTTGTCGGTATCAGATCGTTATTAACAGGTGAAACAAATCAATATTAAATTTCCCCCTCTCCCTTGTACCCTGTAAGCTGAAAGCTTGTAAAGCAATTACATGTGTTCCTCCGCAGTATCTCCAAATCTTTTGGCACACCTGGTAAAAAGTCTTAAAATAAGTTAATCTGTTTTTGCAGCAGCAGGGTCTCACTCTGAAGAAAATGCTAGAGATCTCAGAGAGCCTTGGAAATCTTTTATTACCTCCCTTGTCATCCTTCTCGTTGTCCATAGTGGCCATATAAAGTCCTCATCCAATTTCACTTCTTGTTTGGACTGTGAATGTGAATAAGTAACTAATTTTTTAACATCCATTTAATTAATTATAACAACCAGTAAGCATCTATGATTGCTATGTTCTCATTTCTTCCCCATGTTGTAAAGCGCAGTGTCACATTATATTTATGCCACAATGACTCAGGAGGACAGGAATTACTAAGGGAAAAGTCCTAGATGCTCTAATCAACCCAGAAAAAAAAAAATCAAAGGATCAATGAAAGGATTACTCAAGAGTGCCCCTAATTGTCACACCAGTTATTCTGTTGGAACAATAATTTCTTAATTGAATAAATGTGCTTAATTTAAAGGCTGGACTTTGCTCTTTTTTTTAGAGCGAAATACTGCTATGCCATTAGGAAAAAAAAAAAAAAATACTTTAATGCTTTTTCCGCAATTCTGTCCCTAGTGCCAATAAGTGTGGATGGCACTGGACATCTGTTACTGCGGTAAGAGGGTAATCTGGGAATGTTAACTGGTAAACACAAGCCGAATGAGAAAAAGACAGAGAAACAAGACATGGATGAGTAGCATGCAAAAAAAAATAAAAAATAGATCAAATGGACTTACCAGAAGCAGAATACTTGACTATAAAATTACTCTAGTGTATTATAATAATAATAACACATTTTTGTAAACAAGCGCTTTTCATAAAACTCATGGTACAAATGAAAATTAAACAATGCCAATATAACCAGATAAATTGTGAAGAGGTACCAGTATTAATTGTACGAAGTTCAGAGCCAATGACGAGTTATTGCTGATTTTAAGTTGGCCAGCTGTAGTATACCAAAGGTAACTGAGACATACAGTTATCTAAATGTTCTACTGTTGAGGAGAATGGGGTCACTGTCGCTTTCTGGCCTAGGTCTTTTGGATGAATGTTGAAGGTTGGGAAGACCATTCTGAAGGAACGAATGCCAGCCAAATACAAAACTGTGGATGGAGGGAAATGGAATCTTGCGTATAAGAAAACGCGATGCATAGAACAACTTGGTGCATCAAACAACAGATTCGGATTTCAAGTCAATAGTTTGATCCTCAACATTAGACTATATCGCCATGTTCCAGTCATACAGTGACATAATCGGGTTTAAACTTTGAAACTGCAGGTTACAGCTACAGTTTAAAGTGTTTTATACTTAATATCGGTGTACACAGGAGAGGCCCATCTTAACCTATAAAAGCAATATTTCTTAATTGAATGTAGATGTAATACTCCTCCCCCCCCTGCATGTGTATATATAGCTCCAGTTCTATCAATCAAGACAAACACCGTTACTAGGAGTGTAGTCCTCTGTGACCTTTTCAGATTGCATTATGATAGTGAGAAGGTCAGGGAGTGTCTTCTTTGTTCAGAGGAGGAGGAGGAGGCTCAGTGTAAGGTGCTTTAATTTAGACATTACAACAAGGGCTGAGGGGTGTGCTGTTAATAAAATGCTTCTTTAAGCAGAAACTTATGGCTCACGCTTAATAAAAACTGATTTTTGTTCTGAATATTTTCGCTAATTCTCTGTCTCTGTGTGACATGCCAATTAGGGAGAACAGGCAGAAATTATAAATGTCAAAACAGACGAGCTGTTTGGCTTTATCTGACAAACTACAGAGAGTCTTGATAAGAAAGCCTATCGACTTTGTTTATTGTACATACAGCATTTTGAATATCCTATAGAGGACTAAATTAATTGGCCTGTTAAAAGAGAATGCTTAACCAGCAACAATGCTTAATCCTCTGTGCAGTTGCTCTTGTGGTAATTAAGTTAAATAATGCAAACAAATACAGCAAAAGCTCCTTTTTACTTTTTAGTTGTTATTGGCCTTAAATTATTAACTCGGTCTAACCTTTGGTGCCAACTTGTCAGCAGGTTATCCATCTCTGAAACAGTCTAGGGGTTCAGACTCATCCTAAGCGTGGCAGTGAACACCAAACTCCCGCTTTGACCTTGGTAATTAATTTCTCTGGGATTTACTATTAATCGCAAATCAGTACCTGAAAAGACTGTTAGTAGATGAGCAAAAATGATATGAATGTGAAGCGAGTGAGAGGATAACCTTGGGTTTGGAAATGAATGCTATGTTGCCTCGCTTATCAACAGAGAAAATAAAAAAAGCAAACTAGCACCACATCGGCCAATGCAGGCATGTGATGATAATGTTGTTTACACAGGTAAATGACGTTGCCATGATGAGGGTTGTGAAGTTGTTTAAGAAAAGCATCTCAGAATGCAGCACACTCCACCCCCTCCCAGGTAAAAATGTGTTAAAAGCCTTCAAATAAATTCGGCTTTGTAGCGAACAGAATCAGAGGACCCAGAATTCAACCAGACAACAGGTAACGTTTAAAAGATAGTTTATTGGAAGGCAGGCAGTGGGTAAAAATCGGGAAGGCAAAAGCAGACAGGACGATCAAGGGCATAACCAGAGTTCGTAGTCCGAGAGCAAGACCAGAGCCAGAGACAGGTGATCCGAGATCCAGTGATCATCCGAATCAGAATCCGAAGGCAGGGTCAGGGTACAGAAACAGCTTAGGTAATCGGCAGGCAATCAGGTCCGACATGGAAATAGCAGGCTCAGAAATCCGGAGACAGAAACGGATCAAAATCACAGGCGGGCAGGCAGACAGAAAACCGCTGGATAAGACTTTCCAGGGGTTCGTAATGATCTGGCAGAGAAGAGTAGGCTGAGGCAGGTATAAGTAAGTAAGTGAATAAGTGACCGGAGATGAAAACTAATAAGCGGCAACAGGTGGAACTGATCTTAGAGAAAGATGGTGGCTGGAGGTAGACTGAACTGATAAGTGACAGGCTACATAAGAAAAGTCTCAAAAAGTCTAAAACCAAAACTAAACAAACCGAAACTATGACAGGCTTTTATTGCAGCAGCCTGCTCTCACATAAAAAAGAGGATATAAGTAACAGAACTCTAATTTCAGTACATTTATTTCTGAAGCCAAGTTTCAGAAATAATAGTGCATAAGGGCGTCCTGAACAATTCATATAAAATAACCAGAACTGAAATCCATTTGTTACCTTTATGAGTTAATCTGTGTGTGTAAAACCTTTTTAGTTACCACAGTTTTCGGACTCTAAGTTGCTCCGGAATATAAGTCGCATCAGTCAAAAATGTATCATAAAGAGGAAAAAAAAACACATATATAAATCCCACTGGACTAAGTTGCACCAGATCATAAATGGCATTTATTTAGATATTTATTTCACACAATCCAAGACTAAAAATTGACATTTAATCTGGTAAGGCAATTTATTCAATTACACAGCTGCATCCACAACCGGTTGAATAACATGGAACATACCTGGGAGGTTGCATGGGATAAATTGGCATAACAAGACAGCAACTCCAACCTTGAACATTCTTGGCAAAGAGATAAGATTATCAGATGAATGGCAGATTGTGGTAAAACACGTTCATCAGAATGTTTTCCACAAAACCACATTTATTTTGTGGTCAAGGAGCTTATGATTCCAGGGCAAAAATGTCATTAAAATTCAAATTGTATGTTGCGATAAACACCATCTGCAGCAAACCACCATCTGTTGGCCAGTTGATGTTTTCTGTGCCACTTTCATATGACCTCACCTGTGTGACACTCATTCATTACCGTTCACTGTGCGTCTCCCCAGTATTTGCTCCTATAAACCTGAAAATGTAACATTTACACCACATTGGTGATTATTGTGTGAGATATGATGAGCTGTTAAGCTGATGGATCTGACTTTGCAATGCCAGTTCAAGGTATTTTTTTTCAGTGCTGTTAATCCTATATTAATTATTTTGCCTTATTTTGCTTTGATGCTTTCATAAAAAAAAGCTATAACCCTGCATGCAAAAATGTCAGCTTCATAAAATAAATATGTTCCCTTCAAAACGGTCTCAAATTTGTGATATTTGCACTTTTCTGGTAAGTGGAGGTGTTATGATAAAATATGATATCTCATGGAACAATCGAAGCAGAGAAAAGCAGTGATGGCACAGGAGCAAGTGGGTGAATTTTAATTTTTTGGCTCATAATTTCACTTACTGTTTTAATTTTGTAATTAACATTAACCTCATCAATCCAAAGCCTCTTTTTGCTGAATCTCCTTTTAAGTGAGGGCTATTTTAAAACTCCCAAGGAAACATGAAATATACTGTTATCAATCTCTGTCAGATAATTGCAGGGGGGTCGAAGGAAGTGATAGCTTAATAGTTTTTTTTTTTTTCCAAAGTTAGTGAATAATGAAAGACTAAAGCCAAAAAAATATGAATTAAATATTACATTAAAATCCTTAATGCAGGTGGATGTCTGTAAATTAAAATATCAAGTTGTTTTAATTTAGGAAGTTAATATATAAAGTTAAACTGATATGTTATACAAATTAATTAAACCCAAAGGGAGATATTTCAAGTGTTTGTTTCTGTCAATTAAGATGATTATAGTTACAATCAAAGTTACAACCAAAGAAACCCCCAAATACACGTTCTCAAAAAATTACAATATTACAGAAGTTGAGTAAAAAATACACAGAAATTTCATGTGATGGCCTTGCTATGCCCAAGACTGCTGGCTTGTCCATTAGGCAGTCACTGACACCCTCCTTGTGGAGCCAAAAAGGGTCATTGTTAAAGAAACCGGTTGTTAATAAAGTGCTGTATCTAAGCTTATCTATGGAAAGTTGAGTGGAAGGAAAAGGTGTGGTAGAAAATAAAACGCACATTCAACCTGTAAAGCAGCTGCCTTGACAGTGACTGTGTTGTTAAGCAGATTCTTTTGAAGAGCTGCAGTCAGATAACCTGACTCTAGCCAGATTGATATCGCTCCGCCTAGCTTCACTCACATCCATCTGGGGCCTCTCCCATAGAGAGTGATTTCTCCAACCAATTTTATTGTCTAGCCAATCAGGACGCAGGGCTGGAGTTTCATAGATGTGACGTAGTGGAGAAGCGACCGTGACGTGAGACTGTTTTGATTCAGATAGTAATGGCGGCTCGCATCGAGGAACTAAGCGTTAGCATTGATGCTGCTATTTCTTCCGTGTTGTCCAATCTACCTAATATTGTTTCATTAAAAGAGCATCAGAGAACGGCTCTGAAGGCTTTTGTCGGTGGAAACGATGTTTTCAAGTTTTGTTTTCCGGGGCACGCACGTGGCGGACGCGGCGCCCGTGGCGGAGCGGTTAGCGCGAACCATGTTAGGAGGCCTTTAGTCCTCGACGCGGTCGGCCCGGAATCGACTCCAACCCGCGGCGCTTTGCTGCCTGTCTTCCCCCATCTTCCTGTCAGCTCACTGTCAATAAAACGCTTGCCACTAGAGCCGCAAACACATTAGAAAAAAAAAAAAAGTTTTTGTTTTTTTCTGCGTCGCTCTCATCAGCGTCACGGGTTGGCTTCGGTGTGAGTGGTTGAAATAGCACGTCGATAAAGATGACAGACAAGTGGCTTATCCAATCATATGCAAGGATTTTTGATAAGGCCCAGCCTTCAAAAAAGGCAATTCCCATGGAGAGGTCCCAGATGGATGTGAGTGGAGCTAGGCGGAGTGAAATACATCTGGCTAGAGTCAGGTTAGCAGTCAGAGCCACCACAAGGAGTCCCATTCAGTATGAGCTACAGCCGTAGCATTTCTTGTGTTAGACTGCTGTTAAACCAGAGAGACTGTTAGATGTATGTTACCTAAACTAACAAGTATAAAAAGACTGGACTGATCCTCAGGGGTCCGCAATTCTAGATCAAAGTTTTTTTTAACGTTTTATTTGGAAATTAAGGTCCCAGAGCTTAAAGGAAGAGTGAAGAGGTGCATCCTTTTGAAACTAAGTTGGTTGAGGTCCAAAGTGAAGCGAAGATTTGGAAGCCATGTTGTCTGCTGCTCTTGAGAACACTTTATGCTTCACTTTGCTGATGGGTTTTACGTCGTGGTTGATTTCCTTTTCCAGCAGCACTTGTCACCTACCCACTCTGTTCAAAGAACCAATATGGTGCTGTGCAAAAGTATTCACCCCCCTGGGTATCTTACATGTTCAGTTACCTCGCAAGGTGGTTTTAAAATAATTGTTGGAGAGTTTGCACAACTTTATTCACAGAACATGTCTACAACTTTGAAGTTATATACATTTTTTGTCTTAAAGCAAACAACAGAGTAACACAACATAAAATGTCAGAAAGCATAACTAATTCAGTGCTTTGTACGTTTTGCAGCAATCACAGCTACAAGTGGCTTTAGGTGCTGTAAGTCTCTGAGTTTGCCACATCATCTAAATGGCTCCAGCTCCTTCAGGTTAGATTTTTGGTTTGTGAACTGCAATCTTCAAATCTAACCACAATTTGATTCAGGTCTGGACTTTGACTAGGCCATTCCAATACATTTAGAAGTTGCTCCTTAAACCACTTGTGTGTTGCTTTGGCAGGATGCTTCAGGTCATAGTCCTGCTGGAAGGTGGACCTCCGTCCCAGTCACTGGCAGGTTCTGCCTTAGAATCTCCCTCTATTTATCACCATCCTTCCTTTGACTTAGACCAGTTTCCCAGTCCCTGCTGTTGGAAAACATCCCCACAGCATGATGCTGCCACCACCATGTTTCACTATGGGGATGTACTTCTTGAAGTGATGGGATGTGTTGGGTTTGTACCAGACATAGCATTTTCTTTGGTGTTAGAAAAGCTTTTCTAATTTTTGTCTCATCTGACCAGAGCACCTTCTCTCAGGAGTTAGCCAAAAGGCCTTCCTATTATAATGTCTTTCTTCTGGCCTCTCTACCATAAAGTGCAGCTCATGGCAAGGCAAATTTATTTGTATAGCACATTTCAGTATGAGGACAACACAAAGCGCTTTACATGCTTAAAACATAGGCAAATAAAAATAGAATAAAAGCAAGTTGGAATAAAATGTAGACATATTTTTAACAAAATGAAACATGGGAAAATGGAAACTAAAAGCAAATATTAATGATTTTAAAAACAGTTGGATTACAAACTTAAACTAGTGATGTTTCAGTAAATCAGTTTCATTAGAACAGTCAAAGGTAATCCTATATAAATGTGTTCTTAATCTTGATTTAAAAGAACTCAGGCTTTCAGCACTGTCACAGTTTTATGGAGTTTTGTTTCAGATAAGTGGAGCATAGGAACTAAATGCTGCTTCTCCATGTTTGGTTCTGGTTCTGGTTCTGCAGAGTAGGCTGGAGCCAGAAGACCTTAGTAGTCTTGAGGGTTGATACACTGATAACAAGTCTGTGATGTATTTAGGTGCTAAGCCATTCAGTGATTTATAGACTAACAGAAGCATTTAAAGTCGCTTCTCTGAGATACTGGGAGCCAGTGTAAGGACTTTGGAACTGGGGTTATGTTCTCTACTTTCTTAGTCTTAGTGAGGACACGGGCAGCAGCGTTCTGGATCAGCTGCAGCTCTGTGACATGGATGGCTTATTGTGATCGTATGGACAGACAGTTCAGTCTCTGCTGTGGACCTCTGCAGCTCCTTCAGAGTTACCCGTGGTCTCTGTGTCGCCTCTGATTAAGGCCTTCCTTGTCCTGTCTGTGAGCTCTGGTGTGTGGCCCTCTCTTGGCAGGTTTGTTATGGTCTGTGCTTTCCATTTGTAGATCATGGCTTTGGTGGTGCTCTATGGGAAACATAAAAGATTTTGATATTTTTATGACCCCCACCCTGTCTTGTACTTCTTATAAACGTGGTCCCTGACTTGTTTGGAGAGCCCCTTGGTCTTCATGAGCTCCAGATCAGATGTAACTTGCTTAGTGGTGCTGCAGCCTCTCGGTCCTTTCAGAAAAGCTGTGTTTATATTGACAGATCATACGACACTAAGGTTACATACAGGTGGACCTCATTTAAAACATTATGTGACTTTTCAAGATAATTGGTCCCACCAGAAACTTCTAGGGTTCACGCCAAAGAAGGTGGATACAGATTACCAGTTTTCATTTATATATATATATATATATATATATATATATATATATATATATATATATATATATATATAATCCTTTCATTTCACCAAATTAGAATATTTTGTGCAGATGCATCACATATGCTAAGATAAAAAAACTAATTAGAATAGAATGTAACAAAATTGGTTAAAAGCAAAGGGGCTTGAATACTTTTGCAAAGCATTTCACCCTCTGTGGTTGAAAGGGTAGCAGGCGTATCTGACCAAAACCCCTTAGAGGAAAAATGGAGTAATGTCAAGAGGAAAATCCGACCCCAGAGCCAACAATACAGAGCAGACGAAGGCTGCTCTTAAGCACATATTATGTAAAGTTCATGGACATACTTTTCAGCAGGCAATCTTTTCTGAATTAAAATCCCTTTTTATCTGTATTACGTCACATTCTAATTTGTTTAATCAATGTTTGGATTTTTATTATTTGTAAGCTATAGCCATCAATATGTTTGAAACCTACAGTAAAGCTCCGTGTGTAAAGATACATAGTTTTCACATTAAAATTTAATATCTATTTTATATAACTGAACTTATTAAATAACACCTGTATACTCTAGGAATGCGCTACTTAACATATGTAATAAAACACAAAACTGTCAACAAGTAATTACCCATCAGGATCTCTCCGACCCCCCATTTTTCACGTTTTCTCTTGCTTCCCTTGATGCGCCTTCTGTAATGATTGATAGAAATTACACAGTTGTAGTAGAAGGAGAACAATTTCACTGCAAAAGATAATAACCTGGAAAGGTGCTTAGATCAGACAGATGTAAATCAAAGTAACAGACCATTAGAGTCCTCCAAAGCCCTCTGCTCCTCAGGGGGAACAGGATATCAAAGGTGAATAGTTTCACCTCAAATAATTTTCCAAATAGGCAACATAACACATTACGTTTCAATGAGCCATGTGTCGCTGAAGGTAATCTGTGATAACCATACTGTGCAGGCTATATTGGATGCACAGTAATGCAATAGCACTCCTTCGCCTTGGAGGCTGTGCAAGTGAGAGATACACTTTGTCATATCTCAATGTCATCCCAGAGATTAGGGTAAAATACCTTTAGAGATACTGACAACACCGAAAGAACTAAATGGCAACGTGCGCAAATAATGTGAGAGGACGAAACTAATCAAGGAAAGTGGCTTTTTTTTTAAATAAAAGGGAACATCAGACACATCTAAACTAGCGTCTGCTTATAGAGTTTTGTGTGCAGCGTGGATCCTTCCAATGTCACTGCTTCATTTTCTGAAATTTTCAGAACTTGAAATATCCACTGCAGCATGGTTATTATATGCAATCAAACACATTTTTGTGGAGCACAGATATAGCTCTTTTTGTCAGTGCGTGATTGCAGACACGCCTTCTGTTCAGACACAGATTTCAGTGACTCAATAGATTCTAACCTGCAGTGGCAAAAAAAACTCCATGTTTTCTGATGCAGTCTTTTATGTTGCAATTGTTTCATTGCTTCTTCTGAATGCACAGACTATACAGTAGAAATTAGATTAGATCAGGCATGACCATACAGCAGCATCCACTGACGCTGTCTGTTCGACACTGGTGCATCGTTGCTGGACAAGGAAACTGCCAGCTACACACTCATCTCATCTCTGTCGTGCTGTAAACATCTCATCATGTTTTCTGCACAACTACAAATGTGCACTTGCTTGTAGCGGTGTTTTTGATTTCTGTTGACTTATTTTCTTTTTTGCATTGTGGATGTCCTCTGGTATGGCTTGCCCTTGAATCCTGAACAGCTTAAAAAAAAAGAAGAGTCAAGCTCTCGGTTGCAGGGATAAAGGGGTGTTTTAACATGCTGATGATTACTGCTTTGCCATGGTCCCTGACTGTTTGGCTTATTTATTCCCACCACCAGGTCAACGCATTTTCATTGTTTTCTGTCTCTGTGAGCATCATTGCAAGAAATAGACATAATTCAGGCGCCATTGTATTCCTCTGCACGATCTAAGGCCTTTAGTAGCTTTTTAGATTTACAGTTTTCAACACAGATTTTATATGTGGAAAGTGTTGGAAAGCAGATATTTTCTCTAAGAAAATTGGGGAAATATGTGGTATACATTAGGTGACATAATGAACTAATCTCCTACTTAATCATTTGGTCAGAATATATGGTACAGTCATTACTCAAAGGTATGTCATTAAATTGTTTAGGCGAAAACAACCAGCTGATCCATTCCAACTTCTTTTGTGTCTTTCTTTTTTCATTAATTATGATAGTCCAAAAATCTAAACATATCAGAGCAATACAAACAATCAGGGTACAGTATTGCCGGTGCAGGGTACTGCACCGGCAATACTTCCTAAGAAGCTACAAGCATCAAAATATGCCTTAGCATCTGATAGATTGAAATCCATCCATCCATTTTCTAACATGTCTATTGCTATGCCACTGCATGAATGTACCAGAAAAAAAAAAACACTCGCCTGAGTGCAAAAACTGAAAGGTAATTGATGTTCAAGTCAAAAGGCCGGTCAATTTACAAGATCATATAGAATACTGTGCAATTGCATAAATCAGATTAACACTCCTGGAGAAGATGAAGTGTGAAAATAGTCATCAGCAAAAATTTTAATCATCAAGTTGAAGAACTGTATGATTTGCATGGATGTCCAAACAAACACTCCCTGAGAAAATCAAAGTGTGCAAATAGACATTAGCATGTCATGTAGGAAATAATTCTCAATTGGATAAACATGTGACAGATTATGAACTGGACGGGTGGCTTATTTGATTCTCAGTAGGGGGCAACAGCCTTCACAGCTTTGGAAGAGAAGCTGTGAGAAGTGTGTGTGTGTGTGTGTGTGTGGGGGGGGGAAGCTCATTTTGGGTGGAATCTGTGTCGATACATCTACCCCTTTTCTGGACTCTTGTAGCATAAACCGTGTCTAGATCCTGTAGATGGCATCCCACAATCCCCTGTGCCTGACCTCCCCACCTGTGCTAAATCCTTCCTCTCCTGTGCCGTAGAGAGGTAGTTTGGGAGGAAATTAGGTTCATGAAATGGGCTACGAATTGGAGAAGGGCCAAATTGACCTGGAGCGTGTGTTCAGTAGCAGTAACATCAGTCAGAAGAACAAATTTTCTAAAAAGCTATTTGAGAGGAAATAGTATTTTTTGTCTGCAGCCCAGTGAGACTTTAGCAGATACCAGGGAGGTTGGACAGACTACGGCAACTGCTCTCTTTTATCCTTTGAGCCAGATTTAGAAATTCTGGCAGCCTTTTGGAAATCCCAGATAAAAGTCTACACTGCTTTGGTAAAGTACACACAGATTTTCTGCTTTAAGTTACAAATGCTCACTTAGCTAACAAAGCTAGTGGCTTACTCGCTAATAACATAATTATTTTCATTATCATGAAATAATTGTAAAGAAATGTTCTAGATGACACCATTGTTAGAGGTGCACATGCATCAGCAGTGCAGTAGTGTTAATGACATTTAATCAAAAAATGTACTATTGTTTGACAGTTTATTTGCATTTTGTAGACCGATTTGAAGCAAAGAGCACAGCAGGACCTTCCAAAGCCTTCGGGTTCTTCTCAGGAGTTAAATTTTGCCACAATTATTTATACTAACAAACACTATGAGCAAATGATGATTCACTGTAAGTTTGTCTGGGTGTGTCTTGTGTGAGATAAACATGTTGCTGTTAATTGAAAAATCTGTGGAACGTTACCCTGAACCTGTTTCGCTTTAATTATCCTACTTCTTTATTTATCTTCCATTGTCAAATGAACCTTGCAGTTCTTTTTGCACTTCTGATAGTGTTGCAGATATGAAGCGGAGCATTGTGGGTAGCGTGTGGGATCTGTGAATCTTGATCAATGGCCACTCCAGGCAGAAATGCAATCAAAAGATATTTTATTGTTCTGTTTTTTTTTTATTTTCTTAAAGAGAAATATAAATGGCTCTATATTGAGATGAGCAGACATTTTCAAAAGTTTTACTTTTCATTTTAACTGGGTTTTATTATCACACAAAAAGATTCAGCGTCATTTGTCCCGGATTCATAACTGTATCCAAGACTTCAGCTGCTGCTCGCATTTCTCTCATCATATTTGTAAAAATAACAGCTCAACAACACGGCAGAAATAGGATGATGGCTGCGAGTGAATCAGGGAGTGTGAATGTGTCTGTCCATCTGTCGTAACCTGTTTATAGTTGTTTCTCTGCTTATTGATTTTGTCAATAAATCTCTTAGGTTTCGCGTTCCACCTCGTCTGCTCGCTGCCTTGCTGCTGATCGAACTGCTGTCCCCTCTGACCTCTCCTCGGCGGCTCTTTTTAGAACCTCCCAGGCAGCCCGCCTTCTGTTTCGATATTTGCGAAGAACAGTCTCTGCTCTGTACAACATTAGAATCTGACACGTATCCATATGTCGAGGTGTGACGCTTCAGTGTACACAGGATCAGGTTTCGTGTCTTAGCCAAAAACCTGGGCAGTGGCAGCTGTTTCGACTGCTGGTTTGAGGTCAGTTTTCAAATGACATGGTCTTTGTGCATGCATGTTTGTTGCATTAGTAAGCTGCAACAAACTGTGTTCATTATCAGTCTAATAATCAGTCTAAAGGAATTATTCACTGTCAAATTATTATAGATCAAAAGGCTACATTTAAAATGCATTTTTCAAATGATTTAGTTTATTAGCTAAAAGAAAACTCTCCAAAACTAACCTTTCACTATGTGAAAGCAACAGCTATTGCTGAACATGTGTTTTAACCGGCTGTCTTTTACGAATCAAGAAGCTTTATTGTCATTATAACAACATTTTTGATGCTTAGGATGCACATAATTACACTATGGATGAGTTTTGGTCCACTCGTGTTTGGGGAATTGTTTTAATTCAGCCACACTGGGGAATATTGAGCGTGATTGCCCTCTTTAATGTCACAGCATTACTGTTGGGTTTAAGAGCAAACTTTGACTAGGCCACTGCAAAACTTCCTCTCAAAGGTGGACTTGCTGGAATGCTTTTCATTATTCTTCTGTATAATCCAAGGATGATTGAGTAGGCAGTACATTCTGTTTCAGGATTTACTCACAAGGGACTAAATTCACAATTTCATCAATGATGGCAAGTTGTCCAGATCCTTAACTGGCCCCAGACCATCACACTACCTCCACCAAGTTTTACTAGGCTACTGGAAAGGGTCATGCCCCATGTTTTTGCCACCCATGGATAATGATTTTCATTGTTGTGTACTTCATGCTGTCAGAAGCATTATATTCAAGTGATTTCTTGATTCTATAAGTCTAACAGTCATCCTTGTTTTGTCTAGTGAAACTGAACTTTATTTGTTGAAAAATATGGCTAATCACATTTAATTCCTGATCTGACAAGGGAGCTTGTTATCATAGGGCCAGGTTGATTTGGAAAGTCTTTTTTTTTCCATTGACAAATGGAATCACTGCTGGAAATCCGCTTTTTGTTTTTACTCTTTTTCTTCGTGTGATATTGAATTTTTTTTTTCATTGTCTGAAGCATTTTAATGTCAATAAAGCAAGACCAGGGAAAATCTGTAAGGGGACATCCTTTTTCACAGCACTGTAAAAGGTGATATAAAAGAAAAGGTCACACATTTTCATTTATTTTAGTGATTTACATTTGCATGTTTGCTTTCTTTGATCTAAAATGGGCAAAACACTGAGGCCCTAAAGTATTCTTAGTTTGGAACAAGAGCTGATGCACTGCTATTATGTGAAAGGGGGACTCATGTTCTTTTTTTTTTCCTTCACTCAATGCAGACAGGTGAAAATAAAAGCAGTGATCTCGACCCTTGCGTACGCACAAAAAAAAGCTTGTGGCGTGATGTGTGACGCACAATTCAGTATGTACAAAAATGAACGTTGTGTATAAGTGTGCTGTAATCCAAGCAAACCTTGGACCTGCAAAAGCAGTCATGTTGGTTTGGACTGTGGGGGGAAGCTGGAGCACCCGGAGAGAACCCACCCATGCATGCACGGGGAGAACATGCTAACTCCATGCAGATAGACCCAAAGTCGAACCAAGGATTCAAACCCAGGTTCTTCTGCAACAGTATTACCAACCTCTCCCGTGCAGCCCTCAATATATAAATATTTACATTTATTTTTTTTTTATTTTTATCTCTTTCAAAACTACTTTTATTTAAAATCTCTCCACTAACAGTAAAGGGTGACCTAAATGAAATTCCTTGTGTGAGCATAAACTTGGAGAATCGAATTTAATCTGATTCTGAAACACACATTCAACAGGCTCAGATTCAGAATTTGAGATATTAACAATTAATATTGAACTGTGCAAGATTGGTTATTTAAAAGCTTTCTGGGTTTCTAAAAAAAAAGCTAAATCTGACCAAGTCAATAATTTGACTAACCTGAGGATGCTCACATATCTGCCACAAGCTGTCATACAAGGGCTCTCACACAACCTGGAATATTCTGGAAGTTGATTTAAAGCTTTTCCTCTGCCTGTTTTTTCACCACTACGCAAACATAAATTAACAAGAAAAACAAAACATTGACACATTCAAATGTGTGCTGAACAAAATATAATTAAAATATGTTGTCCAAAATATGTTTTTTTAGTTTGAGGTGACTTAACTAACCCGTACCATATGTAATTAAATTGTGAGATAAAAAAATCTATTTTGTTAGCATTGAGTGCTGTGTGAGGGGTTGTAATTATTTTTCTTAAACATCCTTCAGAACCATACCTTTTGTTTCTTTGACGGTTTTCCCATCGGAAATATAACACATTTTTTGGGGAAAAAAACTGCCCACTAATAATGGGAATGAGAGTTTGATTTGGCTAAATTGGAACTCCAAAAAACCCACACAAAATGATCTGTAGAAAATGAAAGAATCAAATAAAAGCTCAGATCAGTTAACCTCAGTTTTGCAGTGAACACACATCTGGACCATTCTGGTTCTCAGATAAGTGGGTTACAGACATGCTCTCCAAGACAACGACTTGCATGTTGTCTTGATCCCCTTGAAGTAACTTGGTGTGTCTTAATTACGGCTCAGTTATTTGAATTATCAATGTGGAAAATGTGACAATCATATGCAAGCTTTAAACACCTCCCTCAGAACTTGGCATTTCCGTCACGATCACAGTGCAGTAATTAAACGGGCTTTGTGTGTGCATGGATCATTGCTTTTAGCTGATTAAGAAATTATAGCAAAGACTACATAAATCAAAGACAACCAACCCAACATAATTAGCTGCCCTTAGCATTTAAACCGCTAACAATTGTTGGAGGTGGTTTTTCTTACATAATCAGCAATAAAAAAAAAAAGAAAATGCATCACCAGGTTAACACATTCATTCTCAGTATATTTTGTATTGGTTTTTAATGTAACATGAACAGTTGTGTTACAATATTATCTAATTTTCAGTCGCCTTATATATTAAATCCAAGAATAATAGGTCAAAAATAAATCCACAGCTGTTTTTATTTATTTATTTTCTATTTCGCTACCAAGGGCAAAAAGAGCAAAAGGTCGTTTCACTTGCCACTAAAACCATTAGCTTGATTCAAATTTATTAGAATTTGTCTTTAAATCAATTAATAAGCCTTGACAGGAATATTACATCAAGGTGCAAACTAAAAGTATGAAGGACGTGCTGAAACTTAACGATTTAATTACCTCATGATGTCATGTGAATATAAAACAACTCAATTCCTCCCGTGAGAGCGGCACTCAGGACACAAAGCGCCGGAGACAATCCTCCAACTGCGAAAAAGAATCTGTGACAATTGTCTGTGTTTATAGCAAAGACTTTGCCCTCGGAGGCTTCACCTTCAGAGTGGGGCTATTATGTTTCTCCTGATATGGGCCTGATGCTAATCAGTGTGGATTGTATTTTATGCCTCGAGGCAGGAAAATGTGCTGATGAGGAGCCCAACAATAAATGAACCTTATCACCTAATGGCATCTTTGCCCACCTTGTGACTAACTGAAAGGGCCCCTGCTAAATGTCACAGGCAGGCAGAATGCACTCATGAGATAATGAGAGAAACGAATGATCCACAGATGGATTGGTCACTCATAATCATTGCTGATAGCAAACTGAGGAGCCTCTAGGAAATGCTATCGGATACTTCAAATACCATAGTGACTCATTAGCATGTTGATATTTTGCTTTATTTTGAATATATACAATATGTGAACCGCATCTTTTTTTTTTTTTTGCACTGTGGTTGTAGCTCTTGCAAATCTTCCCAACCCTAAAATTAAGTCCTTCTTTTCCTGACGCTTATTCAGCTGTGGTATGGCGACATCAACATACACCTGAGGGTAAATGAAGAATTGTGCATATTAATAGGAATTATGTCTGATCATGCAATGCATAAAATCACAAACCCATGGAAGAGATACTGGTTTTTAAGAAGGCGTTGCAAACACAAACTGGACGTTGCATCCAGATGTTTGTCCAGAGGGCTAAAAAAAAAAAAAAAAAAAAAAGCCCTGACACCTTGATGTTTTTAACGATAGCATATTCAAAATTTTTTCAAATTATTTAACAATTCTAGAATTTACAGAAGATTCAAAGACCTTGACAAACACACCACTTGTCATCAGACAAAATAAATATTAATTGCTTGATGGGCCTGTCAACAGATCTGTAATTAATTTAACAATTTCTTCAGCTTGGGTGGTTTTTTTTTTTGGGGTAAACATCTTTTGCACGGTGCAACTTTTTGCACGTCCGTTTTCGCAAGCGATTGGCAAATTGCCACATTGCTTGAAAGAGCAACCGATTAAACTCGGCTGCTCAGTTGGAAACACTGCACATCGGATAAAGCCTCCCTCGCTAAACATTCCCATCATACTGCAAAGCTGCAAAGACGAGCTGCCTCCAGGCTCCCTCTGGCCATTCAACAATCCCAAGCGGATGTGGCGGTATCCCTCACAGCTGTGAGTGTACGAAATGAAGCTGTCAGCGCGGGACGACGGGAGGTCTCCTGCTGAGTCAGCACTACCCATAAAATCTGCGCCGGACGTCCCCTCACACCGTTCTTTACAAAACCATAGTGGCAGGTGAGCTCAGAGAAGTGACTCTGTTCTAGACCTAGCAATGCTTAAAATGTAAATAATATCTCACCTTTATGTCCTTCTCCTCAGAAGTGATTCTGGAGCCTTGCTCACATTATTAGTAGCCGCTGCAGGCTGGTCGCACAAACCTTACGTCGTCTCTACTTCACGCCTTCACCCGCGAAGCCTCTGCACCCTGTACAAGCCAGCCCACCTGTATTTACCACACTTAGCGAGTTAGGGCGCTTTCACAGAACACATGGAGATAGCAGAATCTACAATGCATCGACTGGGTGGCTGTAAACAAATTGCCCTTCAAGGGATCAATGAGGTTCTTCTGAATCGTTATCGTACCTCAAAGTACTTTGTGAGAGCGGCTCATTTCGGCCTGAAAAAAAAACAACAACAATTAAGTGATGTAACAAGGTATCCACAAGAACTTCATATTTCTCGCCTTCTAAAAGAGTTTTTACCAAGTGTTCTTTGCTTAATAGATAGTGCATAAAAGTTATATAAAAGTGATGACATGATTGGAAAGGAAAACAAATGTTTTAATCAAGGCAGTTTAAGGAACGTAGTGTTGACTCACGTAAGTATTAATTATGATTAAGTTACCAACAAAAAGCAAACACTTGAAGGCCTTACGTCGGCATTTTAAACCTCGTTCAGCTTGTGGTGTATTTTTGAGGTTGCCACTATTCTGTTCTTTAATGTTCCCACTAAACCTGGCAACATGACTTGGCATGTTTCTAACAGAACAAAGAAGCAAATGTTGTTTGTGGATTCTAATCAGGGGTGAAAAATCACAACAACCCAATACAACTCACTGAGCTGGCAACTTAGGTTTTGTCCTCCCACAACATCATTTCCCAAATGCGGTACCATTCAAACAAAATGCCAAATAAAAATATTCTGATTCTGATTTGGCCCCAAACGAAATAAAAATATGTTTTTGAGCTCGTCCAAATGTTCAAATTGTGTTTAGTTTGTGTTCTTGTTCATTTCTTTTTGTTTTGCGGTAAAAGCAGAGCCATGCTGCTGTGGGCTCCACAATCGCTCCGAAATACTACTTCTGGGGCCCCGCCTTGTCTGGAGCTAGTCCCACCTTGATGTCACTTCTTGGTTCTTCGAGGAGAAGTTTCATTTTCAAGTTCTTAGCAGCAGAATTACTGTATGTTTTGACACGAAAATGCATCTAGTTCTTCCCTTTATTCACCTGCCAATATTGATATCCTTCTATCAGCCAGATAAATCAGCATATGTGTGTGTGTGTGTGTGTGTGTGGGTGGGAGTGTGCGGGGGATTGTGTGTCTTCAAGATGGAAATACTCTGTGGAGCAGGGCTAAGTAGGCGATCACTCATTTTGAGTAAAGGCAGAGGTGAAATGTAAGTAAATGCCGTGAATGTGCACGGCTGCCCAAGTGCCAGATGCTGAGAGCTGGTGCCAACGCAGCAAGTGAGAGACTCATTATTTTAGGAATCCGTTGGCCTTTCTCTGATGACTCTGTTGCTCATTTAAGCCACAAGGTCTGTTGGAGACTTTCTTACATCAGGGAAACCTGCCAGTTGGGAACAGCTCCCGATTCATTATAGCCATTTGAAAAAAAAAAAAATGAAAAAAACATATTTAAAAAAAAAATAACAGTGAGAATAGGACCATAGGGAGACAGTTTATGGTATTAGGGAAAGGAAAACAGTTTCCCGTAAGCAGCAGATTATGAAAGCATTAAGCAACAATTACCGTAATGAGAGTTATTGAAGCGGTAAGGTAGCATACAAGCTGTGTGCATCTGGCTGCTGCATCTGGCTGCAGCGGCAATCCGTTCAAAGAGGGAAGGCGGGAAGACATTCATTTGTTATAGCTGCTCCTTTCCCTGTGAATAGAGAGATAGCATGTCCGTAATTGTCATGTACCGAAAAACGGTCTCACAGGCAACGTGTTGATGCATGCGCTGCGACGGATACTGGGTGTACTGTCAGAAATGTTAAAGATGTCGTTTAGGCAAGTGGCAGGAAATGGCAGTGGGCGATTTGTGGCCGTCCATGTTTGTTAAGAAATCGGAAGATAAGAAGGAGATCTTTAGCGTTCATTTTGGCCAACAGAAAAACAGAGAAAAGCCAAACTTGGCTCTGCATGACCTAAAGTAAATGTTGTTATTTAAGCTAATGGAGCAATTTAGCTTAAATCAAAGAATAAAGGCTCCTGCTACAACACACTTCTAATGAGAATTGTGTTATTCACAATAGTGAGTTTTGACTTGTAGAAAAGGGTAATAGGAAAAGAGTGATCAAAATGACAACTTTTTGTGGTAAATATTAATTCTTTTTTTAAAGGATATCCTCTTTTCATCTCAGAGAAACTGTTTCTCTCTCCTCAAGGATATTGCATTCTGTGGTAGCCATGAGCATCAGAAGAAAAATCCAGCAAATAAAAGAATATAAAGAATATAAAGTATATAAATATATAACAACACACAGAGCAGACAAATAAAAATAACAGTGTCAGTGATGTAGCTGGCCACTTCACCCCTCCGCCGCGTTGTACTTTTTGTGTAATCAAGTTCTGAAATCACTGGCCGCTAAAAGGGCCCCTCTGCGACTAAACGTTTTGTTATGAGCTCATGTCAATTTGTACCTGCCTTTGGGTCATTTGCGGTTCTGATCCTTGTGTGGGATTAGAACTACCAAATACATGGTAATGTAGTTGTCATAAAAAAAACATGTGTAAATAAATTGAACTCGTTTGACAGATTGAGTTTTTTTTTTTTTGGCAGTTAATCTCAATAGGTCACGAAAATAGAAAAAAAGAAATAAACCCAGCCATGCAGTAGTGTAATAAATGTTGTTCAGGTAAATGTTTGTTTACAGGTACAAAACAGAGGTAGGAAGGAGCAAAATGACAAAAAAAAATTTAAAAGTGAAAAGAGGCAAATTAACTTGAAACCTACAAACAAAATTCTAAAGAGAACGGATAAAATATTCACCAAAAAAAAATTAATAAAAACTAAACAGCATCACCGATCAAAAAAATCTCTGGTTTAATTCATCCCTGTCCCAATGTACACTCCTGTTTTCTGCTTTGCTTAATTCTTACTTTTATTTCACACCAATTCGTACTCAAACCACCAGTTTTGTTTTTTGTTACATACTTCCATGAATTATAGAGATTAACAGTCATGGAAATCCTTAAATTCCACTTTTAATTTGAAATAACTGAAAATAATAGAAAATTAGATTTTCTAAAGGCTTTAAATTGGACAACCTATTTACATTTATTTTGATGAGGGCTAATCAGGACTTCCTGATATCAAAAATCTCTGAGCAACCTGTTGCTCAAAGTCATTTATTGCATTATGCTGCACTCATAAACATGGTTTAATGACATAAATATTTACATATAAATCAATTTCATCAACAATCTGTAAAAAAAAACGCACTCTGAAGAATAAATGATGGCCTTCTCATTGAGGGACGTCTGTTACAAATTTAAAGAAGCAATGTGGTTTCCAGGTGTCTATGATTAAGATTTAGTTAGCATCATTTCATCATTTTATGGTTATAACTCCCCTGGGATATAATTAATGTAATTAGGGATTGTATCTATTTTAATCACACAAAGGTCTGCTCATTCCCAATTGGAAATCAAAGAGAAAGGCTAACAAAAACTAAAAAGACAAATCTTATCTCCGTCTATGATTTAACCAGAGATGGGTGTGTTTGAAAAAGGACGAGATTAAAAGTTTCAGAACCACCGTCAGCTTCCGGCAACAGAACCACCATGAAGGGAACGTGAAACGTGAGTGCCTTGTTTGGGGTCAGAGGCTGAACCAACTTGCCTTTCTGCTTCAGGGTGCCACCTCAAGCGTTTCTCTCCGGTCCAGAGGGATAACTGGCTTCTCCGCTTCAGCACTGGTTCTGTCTGATCTAATATCAACGGGACACCGGCAGCGGTTCTGGTTCTGGCTCAGTTTGTTGCGCGTCCTGGTGGTTCCCACACCGGGTTAAAGAAAAATGAAAACACTTTTGAAGAAAGTTGATAAATTCGTGTTGTGCTGCGGCGGAATAGCAAAACAAAAATCTTGTGGAAATTTCACCCGAAAATGAAAAGAAAATAGGATTTCATGCAATCAAAACTGAATGCAAAAAAAAGCCTTTTTTTCACTGTTTTTGTAATTTGTTTCTAGGAATTTCTATTTATTTTTATGTTTGTTTGTATTAATCTAAGAAAAGCAACATATTTCCCATCTGTGTACACAAGCATTCCTCAATCATAATGCTTTTTTTTTTTTTTGGTCATATTTGTTGTTAGAGATTATACTCATATTGCCGGTCGGTGCCGTCATAAATGACCATGTAGACCCTCTACCCCCGTGTTATGCAACAAATTTCATGGTACATATGATGGAAATAATAATCTGACAGCCCTTTATATCCCCCCCCCCCCCCCACTCCCTACATTGTTGGGGAATGAATGCACATCGTTGAGTACACCACACCACACCACACTGCACACCTCAACCCATTTAATCAGGGCGTGGGATTAAGGCTGGAGCGGCCCCCTCCCAGACAAGATGCACTGTAACGCGACTCTCTACCAGGAACTCAAGATGGATGGGCCGGGCCCTCGTCTGGATGGAACGCCTCCATTGTGCTGTATGGCCTGGTGGAGCCCATCAATCAGGGTGGCACCACAGGTCTGGGCTGAGGCTGTGTAATGATGCGAGCAGCATGTGGCCAGGCCATCCCTTGCCACTCAGGTGTAAAGGTCTGCCCTGTCCGGCGGTCCCCTCAGCTCCTTCCCTGCCACCATCCATCAAATACCGTCCGTGTTCATGGGACGCGACAGATTTCAATAGATTTGTTAACTTTGCGTAAAGGTAAGTTGTTCATAAAGTTCAAAAAAAAGCTCATGAGAGCGGAGCTTGAGCTACCGTCGATGGAAAACGAATACTTCTGAAGAAAGAAAATGGAGGAAGCGAAAACCCGGCATCAGGAAACTGCCGCCGTCCATTTCCACGTCACCCCTACTTAAGGTGGTGTAGATCCTTCAATCTTTTCCTAATGCTCATTAGAGGACATATTTTATTGCACATTATGTGCTTTATACCCCTCACACAAACACATTATGCTCCTGGATGAAAGTGGCCTTATGAGTCCCATAAACCAGGCCTCATGAATATGAGTGTAAAAGCCACGGCTGAGTCTGGACTCTTTTTTTTTTTTTGAGGGGAAGGTCATTTTGTTAGAAAGCATGCGCTGCAAAAATGTATGCTTATAAAAATGCCTTCGGTTTCCCAGCTGCTAAAATACATCTCCGGCTGCCTAATGGACTTCTGGAAGCAGGCTTGGATTTCCAGAGCGTTATGGGTTCGAATTAAGGCGAACCCATTCTGTGGTCAATGATTTGTTTCGTCCTGTCGTCAGGTGGGCAGGACTTTACCCCCCAACGGCCCCCAAAGCACCATTATCAGAGAAATTATTTCTCCGTTTCAACTACTCTAAATTGGGTGTAATTTTAGGGGTTGATGAGGTAAAGAACCACCGACAAAATTGACTTTTTTTTCTCCCCCTGTCATTGCACGTTTTTATTATTTTTTTTTTCTGTTAATATTGAAAAGTTAAGGGTTTGTTTTAAGCTTTCTCTCCTGCCAAATATCGCCGCTGAGCTGTCTGTTGGCGTGTGACAGGTCCCTGTATGTGACTGCGGCTGGCTGAATGAGACTCGTAGGGTAAAGGCTGTTTGAGTGCTCGGTATGAGAAGAAAAGAGCTTCATAAATTGCAAAATTCCATTTTGCAAGCAGAAATCATATTAAACAGCTTAATTTGCCTTTGTTTTAAGCAAAGGTAGTCAGCTGGTCATTCGGCTGACCAGCTCTGCGAAGCAACAAGTGTAACGAGTACTGCGTTAATTTGTCCTCCATACATTTTAGAAATCACTGCAACAGTTTCTCTGGCAACCGTGTGAATAAGAAACATTTTGTGATTTTTGAAGCGTTATCTATTATCTATTACAACCTTGATAGAGCTTGATAGTGGCAAACAATGGCGAATACTGCTAAATCTTCCTGATTGGCTAATTAGAAATCAAAAAGAAGATCTCTTTTCAGGTCAGTGAATGCATCACACTAACTTGTTGGAGAAAATGACTCACGAAAGAAAGACTCCGTTGTTTTTAAATGTGAAGTCAGATGAAGCACAGAAGGGTCGTAAGAAGCTTCTAGAAAGGAAATGCTTTTTCAGTGAAGGCCCGTTCATTCTGACAGCTGCCGTTAAACCTCCTTTTTTCCGAATACACAACGTAATGACTACTGTCAGGATGGAAGGACCATTTTACCCAGTATTACAAAAAGTGTTTCTGAGCAGGATTACCAACTATAGCTTTAAGCTAAAAGTCTTTTGTCTGATGCTTATGGTTATTAATTCTAAGTAATTGAGCTAATGATGCTAATTGTGCTGCTATAAAATACTGTAGATAGTTTTAAAGGCTCTACTGCTCTTTCTCATTCAGAAGGGGTGATGCTGGCTTTGATAATTGAATAATAATAATGATCAATCCCCACAAAAAGGCAGTTTTAGGCTCTCATATAGTTACAGTAAATGAATTAATTATTTAACAATATAACAGAAAAATGTGAGTTTTCTTGTCTCAAATATGAATGTTGAAACAACTTATTCTTTTTAAAGAATGCCTTGTAATATTATACTTAATTCTACATTCTGAGGTGTGCAAAAGGAGGACGAGTGAGCTATAGCCTGTCTTGTGAAGGAGTGCGTGAGATGTTCTCTAATCACCGTAGTTGGGGTTTGTTCCTAGATTACCTCCATCAAATATTCTGTAGAATTTTATTATATTTTTTTTAATTCAGCAATGCAGAATGAGAAGGATCTGTAACTTTTTGGTTCTTTTGAGAAATCACATAAAAACAATTCATGTAGAAAAAAAACTTGTTTTTTGCTCATATTTATTCCAGAGCAACTAGAATCAGTATCAGCAGATCGGATCGCAATAAAATCCATGAAATGTCTGATCAGTGCAGCTCTAATATACAGCATAATGTTGAATCTTGATTCATCTAAACATTTATGGTTTCTGGATATACATATTCATTTTTAATGGCATAGATAAATGCCAAAGGATTTTTTTTTGTCTTCATTGTTTCCAGTCACAGCAGCCTATGATTAAAAGCTAAAATTACTGACCTGATCTGAATGTGGAATTACAGCAGCGTCCAAATCTGAAAAATCTCAAATCACTATGTAAAAATATGATAATCAGTGGGTAGAAAAAACAGGGATGGAAGGCAAGTATTGCTGATAGTTTTTCTTTTGTTTTTGGTGTACAGAATGTGTATCATGTAATTATGTATATTTGTTGGTATGAGCATCCCCATATCTCCACAGGTTTATTGGGTCATATTAAAAATATATTAAAACATATTTAGTATTCAAATAATAATATACTACGTATGCACATGATTTCTGAAATCATGATTATAATTTCTAAAGTAGACAACATGGCAGGGTGTATTTGATGTAGGAAGAAGGAGTGGGGATAATATTGTCACGATCCTCAGTTTTGTGTTGGACTTTGTTTATTTGGATCGTTCCTTCACTTATTTCTAGTGTTCCATCTATGTATTGGTTCCTTGTATCCTGCTTCTGTTAGATTTCAGTTTTCCTCTCTGTCTGCCATGCCATCTTTCCTCCTTCACTTTCCTTGCTGGCAGCTGTCACTTTAATCATTGATTCATTGTCTTCACCTGTGCTTCTGATTTCCCGTTTGTCCTTCCCCTCAATTGAAAGCCTCCTGTCTCTCTTCACTAATTGTCAGATCCTCCGCTGTGTTCTCCACTTTTGGATTCCCTGTTGTTCTGTACTAATTTGGACTTTATAAGTGTTAATCTCTTCATTAAACTATCGTCACTTCATCGTGCTGCTTCTCCACTCTGGTCCAGCTACTCCACCTCGGCAAAACATGACAAATACAACTTTACACTTCTGCACACTCCTTTGACCGGGCAAACAAGGCTTTTATTTATTTATTTAGGTGATTTTTCACAGCTCTAGAGGCTCGCTTTTTAACACGGTAGGCTGACAGGAAGGGGGGTGGAAGAGGAGGAGAGACATGCACCAAAGGACCGCGGGTCAGAGTCAAACCCGAGGACTAAGGCCTCCGCACATGGGTCGCGCCACCCACTGCACCACCAGCACACCCACAAGGCTTTTCTTTCATCGTGTGTGTTACGTGCATGCATGGTGATAAATAAATAAATCCAATCCAAAATTCCCAAATGTGGGATTTAAGAACTTTTTAATATGTTTATATTTATTTTTAATTCTGTACCATTTCTTTATTTAAGGCAAATCATTAGGGAGCATTTTAATGTTCTATTAGGTTGATTGTTTAATTTACACTGAACGGGATTTCACACTTTCTGGAATTGAATGGGTAATATCCCCTCAAATCCTTGTAAGCCTTTAAATCCCCGAGAATGGAAAAGGGAAAATTCCCGGTGTCGTCGCAGCGTTGCTTCTTTTTTTTCCATGTCACATCTTGTTAATCTAATCCCTATTTGGGCATCTAATCAGGGAGACCTTTCTGGATGAACTTCATAATTAAAGAATGTATCATTATCCCGACTTTAATTACATTACTATGTAACTTTGTTTTAATTAAAACACCCTTCCCCGTTGGGAGCAGAGTTTGACAGACTTTCGTGTGCCAGGGTGTAAAAGCAATTTCCTACCTTGCGCAAGCATGATTATCACCAAGTTCACCTAAAGAACTCCATGACCATGAAATTCAGGGAATGGCGACGGGAGGGGAAATCTTTTCTCATGTCACGGCATGCAAATTGCTAAAAGTCCATGCGGCGTTGCTGCGTGCGGCTACGGGTCTCCTTAAAGCTTTTCAGCTTCCCTATACCATGTCCGGTGTAATCAGGGGGGTTAATGGAAGCCTATTACAAGAGGTGGTGAGGGTGAACGTCCTTTTTTGAAAAGAGAGGGGCAATGTCCAGAGATTATTAAGATGTGCTTCCAAGACATAATAAGGGTTCCAGCACATTACATACACCTCTGTACGTCATTGGGTTTTGTCAGGCATAAAAACAGTCATTTTACTAATGTGAACACACCACTCTTCATTGCCATGGTAATGATTGGGAAACTGGGGTGCAGTCCAGTCGGGTCATAACTGTGTCACGGATGATGGCTCCGGTTTGCTGAAACACCATAGATGGCACTGTTGCACCGCACCGACAGGATGACTGACAGCGTATTAATGTGCCAGTCAAGGAGCACAGATTGTGGTGCCGGGCTATATCTGTGCATTTAGAGAAAAAGGGCTCCTGGCAACTGAAAAAAAAAAAAAAAAAAAAAACGGGAACTGCTCGCCCTCCTTTTTTGAATCCTCCTCTTTTCAAGTAAGAGCTCGTATTCATTGAATTTTGCCGCGGAATTATGTCCTGACAGAACAAGTGAAGCTTTAACATGACAGCTGGATGTTTATTTTGTTGATGTTCAGCCAATTTGTGGGGAGAAAATTTGAATTTCCTGTGAGGCTTCAGGTGCTTGTTTGCTGTGAATTACACACACAGGAATATTAGATGTCATTCACCTTGACAAGCCCATTTTCTGCTCTGTCATTCCACCTGCAGGTAAATCATAGTTTTATGGAGGCTTTTATTAGAATATGCAGAATGCACAGATTGTTATTTTCATAAATTTTCAACAACTTTTGCTTAACAACCCCCCCTCCCAACTAAATTTACATGTTTATTGAAAATATTTTGGTCATGCACGTTAATTATGCTTCCAGAAAATGCATTACATTAATATCTGCAATTGCTCATGGTATTTTATGAAACTAAATTAGCTGAACATTGTGAGTCCTAATTGTAGAATTTACTAATTAGACCAGTAATTTCCACCATCTAAAAAGCTTTAATTTGGGCCCTCCTTTGTGCAAAAAACATTTCTAAAAGAGGTTTTAAGCCTCTGCTGGGGATGAAAATTACTGCTGAATATTTTAACCATATGTGGCTCCTCAATAAGCTATTTACCGAGGCAAACAGCTCTGCGTATGCAAGGCCACAGAGGCCTTCGACAGGTCTGTGGACCAGTCTAGTGGCTCTCCAATTAAATGAAGTGATGTTTTAATGAGCCTGGATCCAAGAGACTGCAACAGCTTTCTCCTCTGACATCTCTGCTGCTGCAAAAAAAAAAAAATTAGGGTGAACGAAAACTAGAACACCTGATTCTGATTAAATATGTAATAGAATGATATGTGAGAGCTTGCCTACAGAGATAATCATCATTATAAAGCTTTGAAAAAGTATTCCTACCACTTGAACCTGATGACATTTTGCCTTGTTGCAACTACAAATGTAATTGTATCTTTTATTACGATCGTCTGTGATAAACCAACCAAAGCAGCATATCATTGTGAAGTATAATAAAAAAGTCCATGGCTTTCTTTACAAATAAACATCTGAAAAGATTATCTTTGTGCCAATATAGAGTAGATTTACCTTTTAAAATGGTGTCTCTACCAGCTTAGGACATCTAGAGAGTGAAATGTTTCTCCATTCTTTGGAAGATAGCTCAAAAATCAGGAAAGTCAGAATTTCTGGGGGCTTCTATAAACAGGAACCCTTTAGCCCTGGTTTTATGTTCCCTTCAGCCCTGGTTTTATGTTCAGAGTTTGTCTTGCAGGAAGGAGAACTTTCATGCTAGTCTCAAGTACTTTGAAGGATAGATGATTTTTTCCCCCCCTGGCACAATTTCTCTGTAACCTGCATCCACCAAAGAAAAAAAAACATTTCCACGGCATAATGCGGCCTGCCACAACCACCTTTTATGGTGGGGATGGGGTGTTCCAGAGGATGTGTAGTGTTAATTTGACAAATAGTGTTTTGCATGTAGCCCATAAAGTTACATTTTGGTCTTATGTGACCAGAGGCTGGGATTAATACTGAGATTTTGAGTATCCCTACCAAAATTCTGACTTAAATCTGACCAAGAATCTGTGGAGGGGGCTAAATATTAAGTTGATGGCAAGAGGCCTTCCGGTCTCAAACACTTGGACAGCAACGATAAATGATTAGAATGCCAGTGGAAACATGCAAAAGCAAATTGCAAGAAGGGTATTGGTTGCTGTATTGCCAGTAAAGATTTTTCCGTTCATTATTGAGACAGGTAAAATATTAAACATCCAATTTTTTTGTATAATTTTTTTTTTAAAATAACTTCTTTTATATTGTTTCGATAAAATATAACAAAGTTATTGGTTTATTGGCAATATGTTTTAAATATAAATCCTCAAAGGTGTTGGCTTTTACTGTATAATAAGATTTACTAAATATGTGGATTCATTTAGAGGCATCAGAGTAAAGGGGGTTGAGTACAAAAACGCGCCACTGGTTTAGGTTTTTATTTGTAAAAATAAAAATTTAATACCAGGTATCAATTTCCGTACATGTCACAATTATATTTGTCTTTGTGTTCGTCTGGCTCATGAAGTCCTGGTAAAATACCTTGGAGTTTGTTTGTTCTAACTTCATAAAAAGTAAAACGCTCCAAAATGCATGGATAAAGGGTAAAGTGTACCAATCATCAAGGCAACCTGACTCTTCCTCTGAGTGATGAGGATTACCTCTTCCCTCCAGCCGCAACAAAGTATCAAGCCCAGGGGCCTGGGCTGTAGAGCTGTGTCTGCATTTAGAATATCTCAACACTCTGATGTGCGCCATCACAGTCATGTAGCGTTAGCACAGATCAAGATCGCTCGCACACAAATAGTTCGAAACGGGCCTCATTAGGGCCAAAGGGTTCTAGCTTTGAGCTTCTCTCAACACCACCATGGACAACAGTTGTCAAATGTTTGAAAGCTGGAAGAAAAACAGTTAAAAAAGACATCATCTGACTTTTGAAGAGCACTGCACCGATCCATTTAAATGAAATACCTGCAAAATATACATACATAAATTATGCTGTTTTGTAAGGGTTGGTCCCTGCGTAAGAACCTGATTTGCAACGTGAAATACAAAAAAAAGTAGGACACTGCTTGGATTCAGCTCAACGTCTCATCAGAATAGCGAGTCTTTCATGAAGGTGAAAACAGTAAAAGAAAAGACAGATATGGCTACGATATAAAATAACTTCAACGTTCTGCAGCTCGAGGCCTTTAGATTTCAGTTGAAATCGTTTCTTGTTCATTTTGCACTCACATCTGTCAGTGCTGCTCTAAAATTAGATAGGAGCGGTGGCAACTTGATAACTGAAATCTGAAGTTAGTATTTTTGAAAATAGCCTCACTTTTTATTTTTCCATTGAAGTCCCAGTGGGTGGAGTATTTATTCCTATCATCTTTAATTAGTTTTTAAATGCCTTGAGAGCAGCTGTGAGTGATTGTAAATTAGGTTTTGTGTGTTTTTAAAATGACTGTTGTGGATTGTTGGGTTTTCTTATTTATTTTTCTTAAATAGAAACAGGTGGGCAGCTCCAGCTGAATTCATGGAACGCCACATGTGACAGAAAAGCGGAGGCGTTGCATCTTTGCTCAGTCCCGTGTTTTACTATTCGAAGTTTCAAATTATAACAATTAGTAGTCCAGCTTTTTCAAGTCCTGCTGCTGTAAAAACAAAACACCGTTCTGTGGTTTCATCATCACATGCATATTTCTGGATCCTGCTGTTCGGAGGTCGTGGCAGATGTGTAGTTCTTGCACACCAGGAGGTGCTCAGGTTTGGTGGTCAACACGATCTGGTGGGTGAGTTTCTGATGTTTTGAATTCATCCACAACCTTTACTGCAATCAGATTCCTGTTTGAATACTATGACGGCTTTTTGAATTTGTTTTATACTGTAACACTGTGTGACAGAATGATTACTATCCAGCGTCGTGATTAATTGTTTTTTGCTTGAAGGGAATATGATTGCTGTCTGAAATATAATGCACGTTTTTGGGCCAGATTAAAAGTCATGAACCTCTGTTGCTTCTTCATCCTATTTGACCGTTCGTTCCTTTTTGTTACTTGAGAATGTCAACCAACTTATTCTATTCATTTGCAAGGTAAAGACATTAAACTATGTGGATCATTCATTGTGGAGTTATTTTTTATGAAAGGCAGGACAGGTAGAAAGTAATATAATAGCAATGCAGTGAAGATTTAGGAACCTGAGGCAGCTTATAAACTGATTTTGTCAAATTTATTTTATCATAAATAGAATTTTCATAAAACCTTTGCATATTTTGGTCCTTCCACACCGTCTTTAACACCTGCATCCTATCATTTCCATCATCTTGGCTTGGTGTTTGATAACCTGATGTGAGACTTTCAGAAACTCCACAGCGGTTACATTAGCTGGCGACAGTGGTTTATAATTCTTTACAATTTGTTTGTGAACAGAAATAAACAATTGCATTCTTTCCCTTTTCATTAATTTAGGAGATTTCAGATGCCCACCACTAAACTGGGAACATGAGTTAATCAAATGTGGTGGGATTGAACAGATCAATCATCATTGTCTCCCTAAGGGTCCTCGTGAACCACCGGCGCACCGCTGTTTGGTACCCACTCCACATTAACATAAATCTAATTTCAGGTGAAATGTTCTGAGCTCACCTTTACCTCCACAAATTCTGGAGTCCTGTGCGTGACTGAGGCAACCTTCTTCAACAAGTGTGAGGCCGCGACATGTTTTGTTTGATCACAGACATCTGAATTTAGCAGCTTAATCAGTATTACACTGACAGTCTGGTGATTAATATGTAAAGAACTAAAACATTTTTTCAAGGCATTCAAGATTTTGTATGTAGGTGGCATATTACTGTCAGGGATCTGGGGTTGTTTTTTGTTATTGTGTGATGTTTCTCTCTCTTCCAGAGGTGCAGCTCGCCTGGAGGGCGGGGCTGAGCTCCAGCACACCTGCTTTCAATCAACCTCGTCAGCAGGAGCTTATAGAGGAGCTGCTGAACGTTCTTTGCCTGTTGTGGTCGACTGTTGTGGTACCTCTAGCCCTTTGTGCTTATGCTTCTTAGATTCAAGTATTTATTTCCCTGCCTCTAGTTAATTTGACTTTTCTAATTGTCTCCATGGTGTCCGCTCAAGAAAACCACGAGACAAGTCTCCCTGAGTTGCTTCTTGGCTCCTCTGTTCCGTTTTCTTTGTGTCATAGCTCCCTGAACAGTGACTTCCATGATCAGCTAATCTCCTCTTTCCAAATGAACCTCTTGCCTACCTGTGCGCCCTCCAACGTTCCTCCTGCAGTTTCCTATGTACCAGCCCACCACACAGACCAGCAGCTCTGGACCCTGCTCACTAGGGATGAGAATTTCAGATTCCTTTGGATCGGTTCACTAAAAAAAGTTAGCTCCTTCTGCTCCCAAGATTTAAACCAAAAAAAAAAAAAAATTAATAAAAAATCCCTAAAACTGAACTGTCACAAAAAAAGACTGGGGCCACTCGTGGTTCCTGTTGATTTACTTCAAACGTTTCTTTAGGCACGTTTGATGTGAGGGTCTCCATTCAGCTGGTGGAGAGCAAATAAACCAGCTAAACAATGTCAGTATTTAGAAAAACCTCAACAGCTTCAGGCCGGTAGCACTAACATCCCATCTCATGAAGACCATCAAAATATTGCTCCTTAACCATCTTCGCCCCCTGATCAGGTCTTTATTGGATTTACTGCATTTTACTTACCAGCGTGACACCAGGGTGGATGATGCCATTACCTCCCTGCTACACCGAGCTCTAGCCCAATCCTGGGAGCACCGTTAGGATCATGTTCTTTGATTTTTCAAGTGCTTTCAACACAATCCAACCACAACTTCCGAAAAACAAGCTGAAGTGGTGAGGAGTGGATCACGACCTGTTGCAGTGGACACTGGATTCCCCATTGTGGGAATATAAGGGTGTTTCTATTCTATTAAAATCTGTCCCCAATCAGCGCAAATCTATATAATCGGTTTTGTTCTGATGGCTGGTATAAAGGTTTCTCATTAAGAAGTATCACACAGGTAGCTTCTTATGATTAAAAAAGAGCTCTCTAAACGCTCCCTCTTAGTATAGCAGGATATACTTATAGTATTTGTTACTTTTAGATTTCTAAACTTCTGAATGTTCCAGAGAGCATCATTGGGATAATAGTCTGCAAAGAAAACATCTTGAAGCTCTCATCACCAGGCTTTTCTAATAAGTATTTAAAATCTGAGTTAACAATTATTAAAACTTGTTTTTACAGCACTCCACTTCACGCAATATTTTTTTTATTTAACTTTTTTTTTGTATTTGTGGATTCTGAAGTAATTACCAACATCTGGTGATTATTTCATGCCAATTTCTTCATTAGGGAAATATTTACTGAGAAAAATGATTGCATGTTTAACAATCATTCCCCCTGCTGAAGTACATTCAAATAAGTTTTGGAGGGATGTACTTGTTCCTTTATCATAGTAATAAATGCAAATACTTTATGTACTTCTGATTTGGTTGGACTTCATGCAAAATTTTAATTTTATATTTCCTTGCACAGTTGAATATAGAAAGATAAGGTTCTTGAAGAACAGAGTACTCAATTCAATTAGGGTCATATGGTATATTACAATATACAGTTCAGTAATACTGGTAAATGAGGAAACTTCAGAAAATTGTCTGTTTTGCATAATGGTATCTGCTAACCGTACTCTTTTTACATCTCTTGCCATTCACACTCACAGTCTGTCTGATCAAGCATTGATATAATTCAACATTTTAGGCCCCAAATTATGTAGGTGTATGGCATTTCAGAACTGTGGTCCTTCCACTCTTAAATTTGAGCACCTGGCTCTCTAAAGGTCTGCACAAAAGTGAGGCCAGTTATGAAATGCGGAGTTGGAACAGGTGGCAGAAAATGACACCTACAGCCTTTTCAATTTTCACAAAAACTCTGCAAAGTCAAGATGATTAAATGCAAAGTTTTAGATCCGTATTGTCGGGTTACAGAAGGCAACATCTAAGCTCTGGAGAGTTTACAGCAATTTTACCATGTTATCTGTAGAATTTAGGCTAAGAGACATTGCATAATATACCTGCTTTTTGTATGGCATTGCCAAAAAATATATATGTAATTTTATTTCAGCAAAAAAAAGGCATGTGATTCTTCAACAGTTTTCCTTGTGTTTTTCCATGTCCTTAAGTCATACATATTGTAAAATAATTTTATGTAGTAGAGTTTATAGGTCAAACATATAAGACTGTACTGACTATTAGTGAGGCACATACTTTCCAAACACAAATTTTGCGTATTAGGTGTCACTATATTTAATGTACAGTATATATATGCACAATGCAATTTCTGGTTTTCTCTTTCTTTTGTTCAATAGTTATGTTCTCTTTTGGCATTTGCCAGTGGGGTCGTATTTTGAGTGTGGAGGATGAGGGGAAGAAAAAGGCAATAGCTGTGTTTCCTGTAGTTCATAATACTTGTCTACAATAATCATAGCAGAGCTCTTGAAAAGAAAAACAGTTTTAGACTTCAGACTCTTAAATGAGCTGCTCCCGATGATCAGTGAAAATGCATATTTTTCATTTTGAGCATAGAAATCCTTCTGAATCCTCCTGTGGATATGCAGAAATCAGTGAACACAGGGTAATTCTGCAGACTTGGGCCAAACATCTGAAGCCAGCTGTCACATCTAAGCTGTGGTTGGCTAGCTTGGAAAAGTGAAAAGGGGAAAAAAAAAAACTTTTAGTGAGCCACAGGAGTGCAGTAGTTTTGTGAAGCGTTACGGTGAAATAATGTTTCCAATTTTTTCCAATCCAGCCTTGTGTGAAATTAATCATGTAGGACCAGACGACTATAAATTTGTTGCTTTTAACTGCTGTAAAGGTGAACCTAAAATGGAATGTTGAAACAAATGGATTTAGATTTACGTACAATATGTGGGATTTATTTCAAATAGCTGCTGGTGCTCTGTCTTCTGTTGATTATGGACATTCAAGACAAGGACAATAAAGAATAACATCACTCTTTTATATAGAAGCAAACTCATAATTTAACACCCATTGTTTTGAGAGGATGAAGAGTTTGTCTGACAAGGACAATTAAAACCT